>NW_027442484.1:0-111312 GCF_048569485.1 Anomaloglossus baeobatrachus | reverse complement strand
GCATACATGAAATGAACACATTTTTCTCCAAAACTATAACAGATGCAAGCCTTGTCCTGTTTGGTGGAGATGATATTTAATAAAATAAGTAGAAATCCACTAAAAGTTTTGTTTGGTTATCTTGCAATCCCGAGATAATCGTCTCCATGCTCCAAATCCATTTTAAAGCCATTTTTTAAGGCATTTCGCGCATACATGCAATGAACACATTTTTCTCCAAAACTATAACACATGCAAGCTTGTCCTGTTTGGTGGAGATGATATTTAATAAAACAAGTAGAAATCCACTAAAAGTTTTGTTTGGTTATCTTGCAATCCCGAGATAATCGTCTCCATGCTCCAAATCCATTTTAAAGCCATTTTTAAGGCATTTCGCGCATACATGAAATGAACACATTTTTCTCCAAAACTATAACAGATGCAAGCTTGTCCTGTTTGATGGAGATGATATTTAATAAAATAAGTAGAAATCCACTAAAAGTTTTGTTTGGTTATCTTGCAATCCCGAGATAATCGTCTCCATGCTCCAAATCCATTTTAAAGCCATTTTTAAGGCATCTCGCGCATACATGAAATGAACACATTTTTCTCCAAAACTATAACAGATGCAAGCTTGTCCTGTTTGGTGGAGATGATATTTAATAAAATAAGTAGAAATCCACTAAACGTTTTGTTTGGTTATCTTGCAATCCCGAGATAATCGTCTCCATGCTCCAAATCCATTTTAAAGCCATTTTTAAGGCATTTCGCGCATACATGAAATGAACACATTTTTCTCCAAAACTATAACAGATGCAAGCTTGTCCTGTTTGGTGGAGATGATATTTAATAAAATAAGTAGAAATCCACTAAAAGTTTTGTTTGGTTATCTTGCAATCCCGAGATAATCGTCTCCATGCTCCAAATCCATTTTAAAGCCATTTTTAAGGCATTTCGCGCATACATGAAATGAACACATTTTTCTCCAAAACTATAACAGATGCAAGCTTGTCCTGTTTGGTGGAGATGATATTTAATAAAATAAGTAGAAATCCACTAAAAGTTTTGTTTGGTTATCTTGCAATCCCGAGATAATCGTCTCCATGCTCCAAATCCATTTTAAAGCCATTTTTAAGGCATTTCGCGCATACATGAAATGAACACATTTTTCTCCAAAACTTTAACAGATGCAAGCTTGTCCTGTTTGGTGGAGATGATATTTAATAAAATAAGTAGAAATCCACTAAAAGTTTTGTTTGGTTATCTTGCAATCCCGAGATAATCGTCTCCATGCTCCAAATCCATTTTAAAGCCATTTTTAAGGCATTTCGCGCATACATGAAATGAACACATTTTTCTCCAAAACTATAACAGATGCAAGCTTGTCCTGTTTGGTGGAGATGATATTTAATAAAATAAGTAGAAATCCACTAAAAGTTTTGTTTGGTTATCTTGCAATCCCGAGATAATCGTCTCCATGCTCCAAATCCATTTTAAAGCCATTTTTAAGGCATTTTGCGCATACATGAAATTAACACATTTTTCTCCAAAACTATAACAGATGCAAGCTTGTCCTGTTTGGTGGAGATGATATTTAATAAAATAAGTAGAAATCCACTAAAAGTTTTGTTTGGTTATCTTGCAATCCGAGATAATCGTCTCCATGCTCCAAATCCATTTTAAAGCCATTTTTAAGGCATTTCGCGCATACATGAAATGAACACATTTTTCTCCAAAACTATAACAGATGCAAGCTTGTCCTGTTTGGTGGAGATGATATTTAATAAAATAAGTAGAAATCCACTAAAAGTTTTGTTTGGTTATCTTGCAATCCCGAGATAATCGTCTCCATGCTCCAAATCCATTTTAAAGCCATTTTTAAGGCATTCGCGCATACATGAAATGAACACATTTTTCTCCAAAACTATAATAGATGCAAGCTTGTCCTGTTTGGTGGAGATGATATTTAATAAAATAAGTAGAAATCCACTAAAAGTTTTGCTTTGGTTATCTTGCAATCCCGAGATAATCGTCTCCATGCTCCAAATCCATTTTAAAGCCATTTTAAGGCATTTCGCGCATACATGAAATGAACACATTTTTCTCCAAAACTATAACAGATGCAAGCTTGTCCTGTTTGGTGGAGATGATATTTAATAAAATAAGTAGAAATCCACTAAAAGTTTTGTTTGGTTATCTTGCAATCCCGAGATAATCGTCTCCATGCTCCAAATCCATTTTAAAGCCATTTTTAAGGCATTTCGCGCATACATGAAATGAACACATTTTTCTCCAAAACTATAACAGATGCAAGCTTGTCCTGTTTGGTGGAGATGATATTTAATAAAATAAGTAGAAATCCACTAAAAGTTTTGTTTGGTTATCTTGCAATCCCGAGATAATCGTCTCCATGCTCCAAAATCCATTTTAAAGCCATTTTTTAAGGCATTTCGCGCATACATGAAATGAACACATTTTTCTCCAAAACTATAACAGATGCAAGCTTGTCCTGTTTGGTGGAGATGATATTTAATAAAATAAGTAGAAATCCACTAAAAGTTTTGTTTGGTTATCTTGCAATCCCGAGATAATCGTCTCCATGCTCCAAATCCATTTTAAAGCCATTTTTAAGGCATTTCGCGCATACATGAAATGAACACATTTTTCTCCAAAACTATAACAGATGCAAGCTTGTCCTGTTTGGTGGAGATGATATTTAATAAAATAAGTAGAAATCCACTAAAAGTTTTGTTTGGTTATCTTGCAATCCCGAGATAATCGTCTCCATGCTCCAAATCCATTTTAAAGCCATTTTTAAGGCATTTCGCGCATACATGAAATGAACACATTTTTCTCCAAAACTATAACAGATGCAAGCTTGTCCTGTTTGGTGGAGATGATATTTAATAAAATAAGTAGAAATCCACTAAAAGTTTTGTTTGGTTATCTTGCAATCCCGAGATAATCGTCTCCATGCTCCAAATCCATTTTAAAGCCATTTTTAAGGCATTTCGCGCATACATGAAATGAACACATTTTTCTCCAAAACTATAACAGATGCAAGCTTGTCCTGTTTGGTGGAGATGATATTTAATAAAATAAGTAGAAATCCACTAAAGTTTTGTTTGGTTATCTTGCAATCCCGAGATAATCGTCTCCATGCTCCAAATCCATTTTAAAGCCATTTTTAAGGCATTTCGCGCATACATGAAATGAACACATTTTTCTCCAAAACTATAACAGATGCAAGCTTGTCCTGTTTGGTGGAGATAATATTTAATAAAATAAGTAGAAATCTACTAAAAGTTTCGTTTGTTTATATTGCAATCCTGAGATAATCGTCTCCATGCTCCAAATCCATTTTAAAGCCATTTTTAAGGCATTTTCGCGCATACATGAAATGAACACATTTTTCTCCAAAACTATAACAGATGCAAGCTTGTCCTGTTTGGTGGAGATGATATTTAATAAAATAAGTAAGAAATCCACTAAAAGTTTTGTTTGGTTATCTTGCAATCCCGAGATAATCGTCTCCATGCTCCAAATCCATTTTAAAGCCATTTTTAAGGCATTTCGCGCATACATGAAATGAACACATTTTTCTCCAAAACTATAACAGATGCAAGCTTGTCCTGTTTGGTGGAGATGATATTTAATAAAATAAGTAGAAATCCACTAAAAGTTTTGTTTGGTTATCTTGCAATCCCGAGATAATCGTCTCCATGCTCCAAATCCATTTTAAAGCCATTTTTAAGGCATTTCGCGCATACATGAAATGAACACATTTTTCTCCAAAACTATAACAGATGCAAGCTTGTCCTGTTTGGTGGAGATGATATTTAATAAAATAAGTAGAAATCCACTAAAAGTTTTGTTTGGTTATCTTGCAATCCCGAGATAATCGTCTCCATGCTCCAAATCCATTTTAAAACCATTTTTAAGGCATTTCGCGCATACATGAAATGAACACATTTTTCTCCAAAACTATAACAGATGCAAGCTTGTCCTGTTTGGTGGAGATGATATTTAATAAAATAAGTAGAAATCCACTAAAAGTTTTGTTTGGTTATATTGCAATCCCGAGATAATCGTCTCCATGCTCCAAATCCATTTTAAAGCCATTTTTAAGGCATTTCGCGCATACATGAAATGAACACATTTTTCTCCAAAACTATAACAGATGCAAGCTTGTCCTGTTTGGTGGAGATGATATTTAATAAAATAAGTAGAAATCCACTAAAAGTTTTGTTTGGTTATCTTGCAATCCCGAGATAATCGTCTCCATGCTCCAAATCCATTTTAAAGCCATTTTTAAGGCATTTCGCGCATACATGAAATGAACACATTTTTCTCCCAAAACTATAACAGATGCAAGCTTGCCCTGTTTGGTGGAGATGATATTTAATAAAATAAGTAGAAATCCACTAAAAGTTTTGTTTGGTTATCTTGCAATCCCGAGATAATCGTCTCCATGCTCCAAATCCATTTTAAAGCCATTTTTAAGGCATTTCGCGCATACATGAAATGAACACATTTTTCTCCAAAACTATAACAGATGCAAGCTTGTCCTGTTTGGTGGAGATGATATTTAATAAAATAAGTAGAAATCCACTAAAAGTTTTGTTTGGTTATCTTGCAATCCCGAGATAATCGTCTCCATGCTCCAAATCCATTTTAAAGCCATTTTTAAGGCAATTCGCGCATACATGAAATGAACACATTTTTCTCCAAAACTATAACAGATGCAAGCTTGTCCTGTTTGGTTGAGATGATATTTAATAAAATAAGTAGAAATCCACTAAAAGTTTTGTTTGGTTATCTTGCAATCCCGAGATAATCGTCTCCATGCTCCAAATCCATTTTAAAGCCATTTCAAAGGCATTTTGCGCATAAATTAAATTAACACATTTTTCTCCAAAACTATAACACATGCAAGCTTGTCCTGTTTGGTGGAGATGATATTTAATAAAATAAGTAGAAATCCACTAAAAGTTTTGTTTGGTTATCTTGCAATCCCGAGATAATCGTCTCCATGCTCCAAATCCATTTTAAAGCCATTTTTAAGGCATTTCGCGCATACATGAAATGAACACATTTTTCTCCAAAACTATAACAGATGCAAGCTTGTCCTGTTTGGTGGAGATGATATTTAATAAAACAAGTAGAAATCCACTAAAAGTTTTGTTTGGTTATCTTGCAATCCTGAGATAATCGTCTCCATGCTCCAAATCCATTTTAAAGCCATTTTTAAGGCATTTCGCGCATACATGAAATGAACACATTTTTCTCCAAAACTATAACAGATGCAAGCTTGTCCTGTTTGGTGGAGATGATATTTAATAAAATAAGTAGAAATCCACTAAAAGTTTTGTTTGGTTATCTTGCAATCCCGAGATAATCGTCTCCATGCTCCAAATCCATTTTAAAGCCATTTTTAAGGCATTTCGCGCATACATGAAATGAACACATTTTTCTCCAAAACTATAACAGATGCAAGCTTGTCCTGTTTGGTGGAGATGATATTTAATAAAATAAGTAGAAATCCACTAAAAGTTTTGTTTGGTTATCTTGCAATCCCGAGATAATCGTCTCCATGCTCCAAATCAATTTTAAAGCTATTTTTAAGGCATTTCGCGCATACATGAAATGAACACATTTTTCTCCAAAACTATAACAGATGCAAGCTTGTCCTGTTTGGTGGAGATGATATTTAATAAAATAAGTAGAAATCCACTAAAAGTTTTGTTTGGTTATATTGCAATCCCGAGATAATCGTCTCCATGCTCCAAATCCATTTTAAAGCCATTTTTAAGGTATTTCGCGCATACATGAAATGAACACATTTTTCTCCAAAACTATAACAGATGCAAGCTTGTCCTGTTTGGTGGAGATGATATTTAATAAAATAAGTAGAAATCCACTAAAAGTTTTGTTTGGTTATCTTGCAATCCCGAGATAATCGTCTCCATGCTCCAAATCCATTTTAAAGCCATTTTTAAGGCATTTCGCGCATACATGCAATGAACACATTTTTCTCCAAAACTATAACACATGCAAGCTTGTCCTGTTTGGTGGAGATGATATTTAATAAAATAAGTAGAAATCCACTAAAAGTTTTGTTTGGTTATCTTGCAATCCCGAGATAATCGTCTCCATGCTCCAAATCCATTTTAAAGCCATTTTTAAGGCATTTCGCGCATACATGAAATGAACACATTTTTCTCCAAAACTATAACAGATGCAAGCTTGTCCTGTTTGGTGGAGATGATATTTAATAAAATAAGTAGAAATCCACTAAAAGTTTTGTTTGGTTATATTGCAATCCCGAGATAATCGTCTCCATGCTCCAAATCCATTTTAAAGCCATTTTTAAGGCATTTCGCGCATACATGAAATGAACACATTTTTCTCCAAAACTATAACAGATGCAAGCTTGTCCTTTTTGGTGGAGATGATATTTAATAAAATAAGTAGAAATCCACTAAAAGTTTTGTTTGGTTATCTTGCAATCCCGAGATAATCGTCTCCATGCTCCAAATCCATTTTAAAGCCATTTTTAAGGCATTTCGCGCATACATGAAATGAACACATTTTTCTCCAAAACTATAACAGATGCAAGCTTGTCCTGTTTGGTGGAGATGATATTTAATAAAATAAGTAGAAATCCACTAAAAGTTTTGTTTGGTTATATTGCAATCCCGAGATAATCGTCTCCATGCTCCAAATCCATTTTAAAGCCATTTTTAAGGCATTTCGCGCATACATGAAATGAACACATTTTTCTCCAAAACTATAACAGATGCAAGCTTGTCCTGTTTGGTGGAGATGATATTTAATAAAATAAGTAGAAATCCACTAAAAGTTTTGTTTGGTTATCTTGCAATCCCGAGATAATCGTCTCCATGCTCCAAATCCATTTTAAAGCCATTTTTAAGGCATTTCGCGCATACATGAAATGAACACATTTTTCTCCAAAACTATAACAGATGCAAGCTTGTCCTGTTTGGTGGAGATGATATTTAATAAAATAAGTAGAAATCCACTAAAAGTTTTGTTTGGTTATCTTGCAATCCCGAGATAATCGTCTCCATGCTCCAAATCCATTTTAAAGCCATTTTTAAGGCATTTCGCGCATACATGAAATGAACACATTTTTCTCCAAAACTATAACAGATGCAAGCTTGTCCTGTTTGGTGGAGATGATATTTAATAAAATAAGTAGAAATCCACTAAAAGTTTTGTTTGGTTATCTTGCAATCCCGAGATAATCGTCTCCATGCTCCAAATCCATTTTAAAGCCATTTTTAAGGCATTTTGCGCATACATGAAATGAACACATTTTTCTCCAAAACTATAACACATGCAAGCTTGTCCTGTTTGGTGGAGATGATATTTAATAAAATAAGTAGAAATCCACTAAAAGTTTTGTTTGGTTATCTTGCAATCCCGAGATAATCGTCTCCATGCTCCAAATCCATTTTAAAGCCATTTTTAAGGCATTTCGCGCATACATGAAATGAACACATTTTTCTCCAAAACTATAACAGATGCAAGCTTGTCCTGTTTGGTGGAGATGATATTTAATAAAATAAGTAGAAATCCACTAAAAGTTTTGTTTGGTTATCTTGCAATCCCGAGATAATCGTCTCCATGCTCCAAATCCATTTTAAAGCCATTTTTAAGGCATTTCGCGCATACATGAAATGAACACATTTTTCTCCAAAACTATAACAGATGCAAGCTTGTCCTGTTTGGTGGAGATGATATTTAATAAAATAAGTAGAAATCCACTAAATGTTTTGTTTGGTTATCTTGCAATCCCGAGATAATCGTCTCCATGCTCCAAATCCATTTTAAAGCCATTTTTAAGGCATTTCGCGCATACATGAAATGAACACATTTTTCTCCAAAACTATAACAGATGCAAGCTTGTCCTGTTTGGTGGAGATGATATTTAATAAAATAAGTAGAAATCCACTAAAAGTTTTGTTTGGTTATATTGCAATGCCGAGATAATCGTCTCCATGCTCCAAATCCATTTTAAAGCCATTTTTAAGGCATTTCGCGCATACATGAAATGAACACATTTTTCTCCAAAACTATAACAGATGCAAGCTTGTCCTGTTTGGTGGAGATGATATTTAATAAAATAAGTAGAAATCCACTAAAAGTTTTGTTTGGTTATCTTGCAATCCCGAGATAATCGTCTCCATGCTCCAAATCCATTTTAAAGCCATTTTTAAGGCATTTCGCGCATACATGAAATGAACACATTTTTCTCCAAAACTATAACAGATGCAAGCTTGTCCTGTTTGGTGGAGATGATATTTAATAAAATAAGTAGAAATCCACTAAAAGTTTTGTTTGGTTATCTTGCAATCCCGAGATAATCGTCTCCATGCTCCAAATCCATTTTAAAGCCATTTTTAAGGCATTTCGCGCATACATGAAATGAACACATTTTTCTCCAAAACTTTAACAGATGCAAGCTTGTCCTGTTTGGTGGAGATGATATTTAATAAAATAAGTAGAAATCCACTAAAAGTTTTGTTTGGTTATCTTGCAATCCCGAGATAATCGTCTCCATGCTCCAAATCCATTTTAAAGCCATTTTTAAGGCATTTCGCGCATACATGAAATGAACACATTTTTCTCCAAAACTATAACAGATGCAAGCTTGTCCTGTTTGGTGGAGATGATATTTAATAAAATAAGTAGAAATCCACTAAACGTTTTGTTTGGTTATCTTGCAATCCCGAGATAATCGTCTCCATGCTCCAAATCCATTTTAAAGCCATTTTTAAGGCATTTCGCGCATACATGAAATGAACACATTTTTCTCCAAAACTATAACAGATGCAAGCTTGTCCTGTTTGGTGGAGATGATATTTAATAAAATAAGTAGAAATCCACTAAAAGTTTTGTTTGGTTATCTTGCAATCCCGAGATAATCGTCTCCATGCTCCAAATCCATTTTAAAGCCATTTTTAAGGCATTTCGCGCATACATGAAATGAACACATTTTTCTCCAAAACTATAACAGATGCAAGCTTGTCCTGTTTGGTGGAGATGATATTTAATAAAATAAGTAGAAATCCACTAAAAGTTTTGTTTGGTTATCTTGCAATCCCGAGATAATCGTCTCCATGCTCCAAATCCATTTTAAAGCCATTTTTAAGGCATTTCGCGCATACATGAAATGAACACATTTTTCTCCAAAACTATAACAGATGCAAGCTTGTCCTGTTTGGTGGAGATGATATTTAATAAAATAAGTAGAAATCCACTAAAAGTTTTGTTTGGTTATCTTGCAATCCCGAGATAATCGTCTCCATGCTCCAAATCCATTTTAAAGCCATTTTTAAGGCATTTCGCGCATACATGAAATGAACACATTTTTCTCCAAAACTATAACAGATGCAAGCTTGTCCTGTTTGGTGGAGATGATATTTAATAAAATAAGTAGAAATCCACTAAAAGTTTTGTTTGGTTATCTTGCAATCCCGAGATAATCGTCTCCATGCTCCAAATCCATTTTAAAGCCATTTTTAAGGCATTTCGCGCATACATGAAATGAACACATTTTTCTCCAAAACTATAACAGATGCAAGCTTGTCCTGTTTGGTGGAGATGATATTTAATAAAATAAGTAGAAATCCACTAAAAGTTTTGTTTGGTTATCTTGCAATCCCGAGATAATCGTCTCCATGCTCCAAATCCATTTTAAAGCCATTTTTAAGGCATTTCGCGCATACATGAAATGAACACATTTTTCTCCAAAACTATAACAGATGCAAGCTTGTCCTGTTTGGTGGAGATGATATTTAATAAAATAAGTAGAAATCCACTAAAAGTTTTGTTTGGTTATCTTGCAATCCCGAGATAATCGTCTCCATGCTCCAAATCCATTTTAAAGCCATTTTTAAGGCATTTCGCGCATACATGAAATGAACACATTTTTCTCCAAAACTATAACAGATGCAAGCTTGTCCTGTTTGGTGGAGATGATATTTAATAAAATAAGTAGAAATCCACTAAACGTTTTGTTTGGTTATCTTGCAATCCCGAGATAATCGTCTCCATGCTCCAAATCCATTTTAAAGCCATTTTTAAGGCATTTCGCGCATACATGAAATGAACACATTTTTCTCCAAAACTATAACAGATGCAAGCTTGTCCTGTTTGGTGGAGATGATATTTAATAAAATAAGTAGAAATCCACTAAAAGTTTTGTTTGGTTATCTTGCAATCCCGAGATAATCGTCTCCATGCTCCAAATCCATTTTAAAGCCATTTTTAAGGCATTTCGCGCATACATGAAATGAACACATTTTTCTCCAAAACTATAACAGATGCAAGCTTGTCCTGTTTGGTGGAGATGATATTTAATAAAATAAGTAGAAATCCACTAAAAGTTTTGTTTGGTTATCTTGCAATCCCGAGATAATCGTCTCCATGCTCCAAATCCATTTTAAAGCCATTTTTAAGGCATTTCGCGCATACATGAAATGAACACATTTTTCTCCAAAACTATAACAGATGCAAGCTTGTCCTGTTTGGTGGAGATGATATTTAATAAAATAAGTAGAAATCCACTAAAAGTTTTGTTTGGTTATCTTGCAATCCCGAGATAATCGTCTCCATGCTCCAAATCCATTTTAAAGCCATTTTTAAGGCATTTCGCGCATACATGAAATGAACACATTTTTCTCCAAAACTATAACAGATGCAAGCTTGTCCTGTTTGGTGGAGATGATATTTAATAAAATAAGTAGAAATCCACTAAAAGTTTTGTTTGGTTATCTTGCAATCCCGAGATAATCGTCTCCATGCTCCAAATCCATTTTAAAGCCATTTTTAAGGCATTTCGCGCATACATGAAATGAACACATTTTTCTCCAAAACTATAACAGATGCAAGCTTGTCCTGTTTGGTGGAGATGATATTTAATAAAATAAGTAGAAATCCACTAAAAGTTTTGTTTGGTTATCTTGCAATCCCGAGATAATCGTCTCCATGCTCCAAATCCATTTTAAAGCCATTTTTAAGGCATTTCGCGCATACATGAAATGAACACATTTTTCTCCAAAACTATAACAGATGCAAGCTTGTCCTGTTTGGTGGAGATGATATTTAATAAAATAAGTAGAAATCCACTAAAAGTTTTGTTTGGTTATCTTGCAATCCCGAGATAATCGTCTCCATGCTCCAAATCCATTTTAAAGCCATTTTTAAGGCATTTCGCGCATACATGAAATGAACACATTTTTCTCCAAAACTATAACAGATGCAAGCTTGTCCTGTTTGGTGGAGATGATATTTAATAAAATAAGTAGAAATCCACTAAAAGTTTTGTTTGGTTATCTTGCAATCCCGAGATAATCGTCTCCATGCTCCAAATCCATTTTAAAGCCATTTTTAAGGCATTTCGCGCATACACGAAATGAACACATTTTTCTCCAAAACTTTAACAGATGCAAGCTTGTCCTGTTTGGTGGAGATGATATTTAATAAAATAAGTAGAAATCCACTAAAAGTTTTGTTTGGTTATCTTGCAATCCCGAGATAATCTTCTCCATGCTCCAAATCCATTTTAAAGCCATTTTTAAGGCATTTCGCGCATACATGAAATGAACACATTTTTCTCCAAAACTATAACAGATGCAAGCTTGTCCTGTTTGGTGGAGATGATATTTAATAAAATAAGTAGAAATCCACTAAAAGTTTTGTTTGGTTATCTTGCAATCCCGAGATAATCGTCTCCATGCTCCAAATCCATTTTAAAGCCATTTTTAAGGCATTTCGCGCATACATGAAATGAACACATTTTTCTCCAAAACTATAACAGATGCAAGCTTGTCCTGTTTGGTGGAGATGATATTTAATAAAATAAGTAGAAATCCACTAAAAGTTTTGTTTGGTTATCTTGCAATCCCGAGATAATCGTCTCCATGCTCCAAATCCATTTTAAAGCCATTTTTAAGGCATTTCGCGCATACATGAAATGAACACATTTTTCTCCAAAACTATAACAGATGCAAGCTTGTCCTGTTTGGTGGAGATGATATTTAATAAAATAAGTAGAAATCCACTAAAAGTTTTGTTTGGTTATATTGCAATCCCGAGATAATCGTCTCCATGCTCCAAATCCATTTTAAAGCCATTTTTAAGGCATTTCGCGCATACATGAAATGAACACATTTTTCTCCAAAACTATAACAGATGCAAGCTTGTCCTGTTTGGTGGAGATGATATTTAATAAAATAAGTAGAAATCCACTAAAAGTTTTGTTTGGTTATCTTGCAATCCCGAGATAATCGTCTCCATGCTCCAAATCCATTTTAAAGCCATTTTTAAGGCATTTCGCGCATACATGAAATGAACACATTTTTCTCCAAAACTATAACAGATGCAAGCTTGTCCTGTTTGGTGGAGATGATATTTAATAAAATAAGTAGAAATCCACTAAAAGTTTTGTTTGGTTATCTTGCAATCCCGAGATAATCGTCTCCATGCTCCAAATCCATTTTAAAGCCATTTTTAAGGCATTTCGCGCATACATGAAATGAACACATTTTTCTCCAAAACTATAACAGATGCAAGCTTGTCCTGTTTGGTGGAGATGATATTTAATAAAATAAGTAGAAATCCACTAAAAGTTTTGTTTGGTTATCTTGCAATCCCGAGATAATCGTCTCCATGCTCCAAATCCATTTTAAAGCCATTTTTAAGGCATTTCGCGCATACATGAAATGAACACATTTTTCTCCAAAACTATAACAGATGCAAGCTTGTCCTGTTTGGTGGAGATGATATTTAATAAAATAAGTAGAAATCCACTAAAAGTTTTGTTTGGTTATCTTGCAATCCCGAGATAATCGTCTCCATGCTCCAAATCCATTTTAAAGCCATTTTTAAGGCATTTCGCGCATACATGAAATGAACACATTTTTCTCCAAAACTATAACAGATGCAAGCTTGTCCTGTTTGGTGGAGATGATATTTAATAAAATAAGTAGAAATCCACTAAAAGTTTTGTTTGGTTATCTTGCAATCCCGAGATAATCGTCTCCATGCTCCAAATCCATTTTAAAGCCATTTCAAAGGCATTTTGCGCATACATGAAATTAACACATTTTTCTCCAAAACTATAACACATGCAAGCTTGTCCTGTTTGGTGGAGATGATATTTAATAAAATAAGTAGAAATCCACTAAAAGTTTTGTTTGGTTATCTTGCAATCCCGAGATAATCGTCTCCATGCTCCAAATCCATTTTAAAGCCATTTTTAAGGCATTTCGCGCATACATGAAATGAACACATTTTTCTCCAAAACTATAACAGATGCAAGCTTGTCCTGTTTGGTGGAGATGATATTTAATAAAATAAGTAGAAATCCACTAAAAGTTTTGTTTGGTTATCTTGCAATCCCGAGATAATCGTCTCCATGCTCCAAATCCATTTTAAAGCCATTTTTAAGGCATTTCGCGCATACATGAAATGAACACATTTTTCTCCAAAACTATAACAGATGCAAGCTTGTCCTGTTTGGTGGAGATGATATTTAATAAAATAAGTAGAAATCCACTAAACGTTTTGTTTGGTTATCTTGCAATCCCGAGATAATCGTCTCTATGCTCCAAATCCATTTTAAAGCCATTTTTAAGGCATTTCGCGCATACATGAAATGAGCACATTTTTCTCCAAAACTATAACAGATGCAAGCTTGTCCTGTTTGGTGGAGATGATATTTAATAAAATAAGTAGAAATCCACTAAAAGTTTTGTTTGGTTATATTGCAATCCCGAGATAATCGTCTCCATCCTCCAAATCCATTTTAAAGCCATTTTTAAGGCATTTCGCGCATACATGAAATGAACACATTTTTCTCCAAAACTATAACAGATGCAAGCTTGTCCTGTTTGGTGGAGATGATATTTAATAAAATAAGTAGAAATCCACTAAAAGTTTTGTTTGGTTATCTTGCAATCCCGAGATAATCGTCTCCATGCTCCAAATCCATTTTAAAGCCATTTTTAAGGCATTTCGCGCATACATGAAATGAACACATTTTTCTCCAAAACTATAACAGATGCAAGCTTGTCCTGTTTGGTGGAGATGATATTTAATAAAATAAGTAGAAATCCACTAAAAGTTTTGTTTGGTTATCTTGCAATCCCGAGATAATCGTCTCCATGCTCCAAATCCATTTTAAAGCCATTTCAAAGGCATTTTGCGCATACATGAAATTAACACATTTTTCTCCAAAACTATAACACATGCAAGCTTGTCCTGTTTGGTGGGGATGATATTTAATAAAATAAGTAGAAATCCACTAAAAGTTTTGTTTGTTTATCTTGCAATCCCGAGATAATCGTCTCCATGCTCCAAATCCATTTTAAAGCCATTTTTAAGGCATTTCGCGCATACATGAAATGAACACATTTTTCTCCAAAACTATAACAGATGCAAGCTTGTCCTGTTTGGTGGAGATGATATTTAATAAAATAAGTAGAAATCCACTAAAAGTTTTGTTTGGTTATCTTGCAATCCCGAGATAATCGTCTCCATGCTCCAAATCCATTTTAAAGCCATTTTTAAGGCATTTCGCGCATACATGAAATGAACACATTTTTCTCCAAAACTATAACAGATGCAAGCTTGTCCTGTTTGGTGGAGATGATATTTAATAAAATAAGTAGAAATCCACTAAACGTTTTGTTTGGTTATCTTGCAATCCCGAGATAATCGTCTCCATGCTCCAAATCCATTTTAAAGCCATTTTTAAGGCATTTCGCGCATACATGAAATGAACACATTTTTCTCCAAAACTATAACAGATGCAAGCTTGTCCTGTTTGGTGGAGATGATATTTAATAAAATAAGTAGAAATCCACTAAAAGTTTTGTTTGGTTATATTGCAATCCCGAGATAATCGTCTCCATGCTCCAAATCCATTTTAAAGCCATTTTTAAGGCATTTCGCGCATACATGAAATGAACACATTTTTCTCCAAAACTATAACAGATGCAAGCTTGTCCTGTTTGGTGGAGATGATATTTAATAAAATAAGTAGAAATCCACTAAAAGTTTTGTTTGGTTATCTTGCAATCCCGAGATAATCGTCTCCATGCTCCAAATCCATTTTAAAGCCATTTTTAAGGCATTTCGCGCATACATGAAATG
This sequence comes from Anomaloglossus baeobatrachus, assembly GCF_048569485.1. Taxonomy (NCBI): domain Eukaryota; kingdom Metazoa; phylum Chordata; class Amphibia; order Anura; family Aromobatidae; genus Anomaloglossus; species Anomaloglossus baeobatrachus. The sequence goes on along the minus strand of NW_027442484.1, from coordinate 96,147 downwards.
AACACATTTTTCTCCAAAACTATAACAGATGCAAGCTTGTCCTGTTTGGTGGAGATGATATTTAATAAAATAAGTAGAAATCCACTAAAAGTTTTGTTTGGTTATCTTGCAATCCCGAGATAATCGTCTCCATGCTCCAAATCCATTTTAAAGCCATTTCAAAGGCATTTTGCGCATACATGAAATTAACACATTTTTCTCCAAAACTATAACACATGCAAGCTTGTCCTGTTTGGTGGAGATGATATTTAATAAAATAAGTAGAAATCCACTAAAAGTTTTGTTTGGTTATCTTGCAATCCCGAGATAATCGTCTCCATGCTCCAAATCCATTTTAAAGCCATTTTTAAGGCATTTCGCGCATACATGAAATGAACACATTTTTCTCCAAAACTATAACAGATGCAAGCTTGTCCTGTTTGGTGGAGATGATATTTAATAAAATAAGTAGAAATCCACTAAAAGTTTTGTTTGGTTATCTTGCAATCCCGAGATAATCGTCTCCATGCTCCAAATCCATTTTAAAGCCATTTTTAAGGCATTTCGCGCATACATGAAATGAACACATTTTTCTCCAAAACTATAACAGATGCAAGCTTGTCCTGTTTGGTGGAGATGATATTTAATAAAATAAGTAGAAATCCACTAAACGTTTTGTTTGGTTATCTTGCAATCCCGAGATAATCGTCTCCATGCTCCAAATCCATTTTAAAGCCATTTTTAAGGCATTTCGCACATACATGAAATGAACACATTTTTCTCCAAAACTATAACAGATGCAAGCTTGTCCTGTTTGGTGGAGATGATATTTAATAAAATAAGTAGAAATCCACTAAAAGTTTTGTTTGGTTATCTTGCAATCCCGAGATAATCGTCTCCATGCTCCAAATCCATTTTAAAGCCATTTTTAAGGCATTTCGCGCATACATGAAATGAACACATTTTTCTCCAAAACTTTAACAGATGCAAGCTTGTCCTGTTTGGTGGAGATGATATTTAATAAAATAAGTAGAAATCCACTAAAAGTTTTGTTTGGTTATCTTGCAATCCCGAGATAATCGTCTCCATGCTCCAAATCCATTTTAAAGCCATTTTTAAGGCATTTCGCGCATACATGAAATGAACACATTTTTCTCCAAAACTATAACAGATGCAAGCTTGTCCTGTTTGGTGGAGATGATATTTAATAAAATAAGTAGAAATCCAATAAAAGTTTTGTTTGGTTATCTTGCAATCCCGAGATAATCGTCTCCATGCTCCAAATCCATTTTAAAGCCATTTTTAAGGCATTTCGCGCATACATGAAATGAACACATTTTTCTCCAAAACTATAACAGATGCAAGCTTGTCCTGTTTGGTGGAGATAATATTTAATAAAATAAGTAGAAATCTACTAAAAGTTTCGTTTGTTTATATTGCCATCCTGAGATAATCGTCTCCATGCTCCAAATCCATTTTAAAGCCATTTTTAAGGCATTTTGCGCATACATGAAATGAACACATTTTTCTCCAAAACTATAACACATGCAAGCTTGTCCTGTTTGGTGGAGATGATATTTAATAAAATAAGTAGAAATCCACTAAAAGTTTTGTTTGGTTATCTTGCAATCCTGAGATAATCGTCTCCATGCTCCAAATCCATTTTAAAGCCATTTTTAAGGCATTTCGCGCATACATGAAATGAACACATTTTTCTCCAAAACTATAACAGATGCAAGCTTGTCCTGTTTGGTGGAGATGATATTTAATAAAATAAGTAGAAATCCACTAAAAGTTTTGTTTGGTTATCTTGCAATCCCGAGATAATCGTCTCCATGCTCCAAATCCATTTTAAAGCCATTTTTAAGGCATTTCGCGCATACATGAAATGAACACATTTTTCTCCAAAACTATAACAGATGCAAGCTTGTCCTGTTTGGTGGAGATGATATTTAATAAAATAAGTAGAAATCCACTAAAAGTTTTGTTTGGTTATCTTGCAATCCCGAGATAATCGTCTCCATGCTCCAAATCCATTTTAAAGCCATTTTTAAGGCATTTCGCGCATACATGAAATGAACACATTTTTCTCCAAAACTATAACAGATGCAAGCTTGTCCTGTTTGGTGGAGATGATATTTAATAAAATAAGTAGAAATCCACTAAAAGTTTTGTTTGGTTATCTTGCAATCCCGAGATAATCGTCTCCATGCTCCAAATCCATTTTAAAGCCATTTTTAAGGCATTTCGCGCATACATGAAATGAACACATTTTTCTCCAAAACTATAACAGATGCAAGCTTGTCCTGTTTGGTGGAGATGATATTTAATAAAATAAGTAGAAATCCACTAAAAGTTTTGTTTGGTTATCTTGCAATCCCGAGATAATCGTCTCCATGCTCCAAATCCATTTTAAAGCCATTTTTAAGGCATTTCGCGCATACATGAAATGAACACATTTTTCTCCAAAACTATAACAGATGCAAGCTTGTCCTGTTTGGTGGAGATGATATTTAATAAAATAAGTAGAAATCCACTAAAAGTTTTGTTTGGTTATCTTGCAATCCCGAGATAATCGTCTCCATGCTCCAAATCCATTTTAAAGCCATTTTTAAGGCATTTCGCGCATACATGAAATGAACACATTTTTCTCCAAAACTATAACAGATGCAAGCTTGTCCTGTTTGGTGGAGATGATATTTAATAAAATAAGTAGAAATCCACTAAAGGTTTTGTTTGGTTATCTTGCAATCCCGAGATAATCGTCTCCATGCTCCAAATCCATTTTAAAGCCATTTTTAAGGCATTTCGCGCATACATGAAATGAACACATTTTTCTCCAAAACTATAACAGATGCAAGCTTGTCCTGTTTGGTGGAGATGATATTTAATAAAATAAGTAGAAATCCACTAAAAGTTTTGTTTGGTTATCTTGCAATCCCGAGATAATCGTCTCCATGCTTCAAATCCATTTTAAAGCCATTTTTAAGGCATTTCGCGCATACATGAAATGAACACATTTTTCTCCAAAACTATAACAGATGCAAGCTTGTCCTGTTTGGTGGAGATGATATTTAATAAAATAAGTAGAAATCCACTAAAAGTTTTGTTTGGTTATCTTGCAATCCCGAGATAATCGTCTCCATGCTCCAAATCCATTTTAAAGCCATTTTTAAGGCATTTCGCGCATACATGAAATGAACACATTTTTCTCCAAAACTATAACAGATGCAAGCTTGTCCTGTTTGGTGGAGATGATATTTAATAAAATAAGTAGAAATCCACTAAAAGTTTTGTTTGGTTATCTTGCAATCCCGAGATAATCGTCTCCATGCTCCAAATCCATTTTAAAGCCATTTTTAAGGCATTTCGCGCATACATGAAATGAACACATTTTTCTCCAAAACTATAACGGATGCAAGCTTGTCCTGTTTGGTGGAGATGATATTTAATAAAATAAGTAGAAATCCACTAAAAGTTTTGTTTGGTTATCTTGCAATCCCGAGATAATCGTCTCCATGCTCCAAATCCATTTTAAAGCCATTTTTAAGGCATTTCGCGCATACATGAAATGAACACATTTTTCTCCAAAACTATAACAGATGCAAGCTTGTCCTGTTTGGTGGAGATGATATTTAATAAAATAAGTAGAAATCCACTAAAAGTTTTGTTTGGTTATCTTGCAATCCCGAGATAATCGTCTCCATGCTCCAAATCCATTTTAAAGCCATTTTTAAGGCATTTCGCGCATACATGAAATGAACACATTTTTCTCCAAAACTATAACAGATGCAAGCTTGTCCTGTTTGGTGGAGATGATATTTAATAAAATAAGTAGAAATCCACGAAAAGTTTTGTTTGGTTATCTTGCAATCCCGAGATAATCGTCTCCATGCTCCAAATCCATTTTAAAGCCATTTTTAAGGCATTTCGCGCATACATGAAATGAACACATTTTTCTCCAAAACTATAACAGATGCAAGCTTGTCCTGTTTGGTGGAGATGATATTTAATAAAATAAGTAGAAATCCACTAAAAGTTTTGTTTGGTTATCTTGCAATCCCGAGATAATCGTCTCCATGCTTCAAATCCATTTTAAAGCCATTTTTAAGGCATTTCGCGCATACATGAAATGAACACATTTTTCTCCAAAACTATAACAGATGCAAGCTTGTCCTGTTTGGTGGAGATGATATTTAATAAAATAAGTAGAAATCCACTAAAAGTTTTGTTTGGTTATCTTGCAATCCCGAGATAATCGTCTCCATGCTCCAAATCCATTTTAAAGCCATTTTTAAGGCATTTCGCGCATACATGAAATGAACACATTTTTCTCCAAAACTATAACAGATGCAAGCTTGTCCTGTTTGGTGGAGATGATATTTAATAAAATAAGTAGAAATCCACTAAAAGTTTTGTTTGGTTATCTTGCAATCCCGAGATAATCGTCTCCATGCTCCAAATCCATTTTAAAGCCATTTTTAAGGCATTTCGCGCATACATGAAATGAACACATTTTTCTCCAAAACTATAACAGATGCAAGCTTGTCCTGTTTGGTGGAGATGATATTTAATAAAATAAGTAGAAATCCACTAAAAGTTTTGTTTGGTTATCTTGCAATCCCGAGATAATCGTCTCCATGCTCCAAATCCATTTTAAAGCCATTTTTAAGGCATTTCGCGCATACATGAAATGAACACATTTTTCTCCAAAACTATAACAGATGCAAGCTTGTCCTGTTTGGTGGAGATGATATTTAATAAAATAAGTAGAAATCCACTAAAAGTTTGGTTTGGTTATCTTGCAATCCCGAGATAATCGTCTCCATGCTCCAAATCCATTTTAAAGCCATTTTTAAGGCATTTCGCGCATACATGAAATGAACACATTTTTCTCCAAAACTATAACAGATGCAAGCTTGTCCTGTTTGGTGGAGATGATATTTAATAAAATAAGTAGAAATCCACTAAAAGTTTTGTTTGGTTATCTTGCAATCTTGAGATAATCGTCTCCATGCTCCAAATCCATTTTAAAGCCATTTTTAAGGCATTTCGCGCATACATGAAATGAACACATTTTTCTCCAAAACTATAACAGATGCAAGCTTGTCCTGTTTGGTGGAGATGATATTTAATAAAATAAGTAGAAATCCACTAAAAGTTTTGTTTGGTTATCTTGCAATCCCGAGATAATCGTCTCCATGCTCCAAATCCATTTTAAAGCCATTTTTAAGGCATTTCGCGCATACATGAAATGAACACATTTTTCTCCAAAACTATAACAGATGCAAGCTTGTCCTGTTTGGTGGAGATGATATTTAATAAAATAAGTAGAAATCCACTAAAAGTTTTGTTTGGTTATCTTGCAATCCCGAGATAATCGTCTCCATGCTCCAAATCCATTTTAAAGCCATTTCAAAGGCATTTTGCGCATACATGAAATGAACACATTTTTCTCCAAAACTATAACACATGCAAGCTTGTCCTGTTTGGTGGAGATGATATTTAATAAAATAAGTAGAAATCCACTAAACGTTTTGTTTGGTTATCTTGCAATCCCGAGATAATCGTCTCCATGCTCCAAATCCATTTTAAAGCCATTTTTAAGGCATTTCGCGCATACATGAAATGAACACATTTTTCTCCAAAACTATAACAGATGCAAGCTTGTCCTGTTTGGTGGAGATGATATTTAATAAAATAAGTAGAAATCCACTAAAAGTTTTGTTTGGTTATCTTGCAATCCCGAGATAATCGTCTCCATGCTCCAAATCCATTTTAAAGCCATTTTTAAGGCATTTCGCGCATACATGAAATGAACACATTTTTCTCCAAAACTATAACAGATGCAAGCTTGTCCTGTTTGGTGGAGATGATATTTAATAAAATAAGTAGAAATCCACTAAAAGTTTTGTTTGGTTATCTTGCAATCCCGAGATAATCGTCTCCATGCTCCAAATCCATTTTAAAGCCATTTTTAAGGCATTTCGCGCATACATGAAATGAACACATTTTTCTCCAAAACTATAACAGATGCAAGCTTGTCCTGTTTGGTGGAGATGATATTTAATAAAATAAGTAGAAATCCACTAAAAGTTTTGTTTGGTTATCTTGCAATCCCGAGATAATCGTCTCCATGCTCCAAATCCATTTTAAAGCCATTTTTAAGGCATTTCGCGCATACATGAAATGAACACATTTTTCTCCAAAACTATAACAGATGCAAGCTTGTCCTGTTTGGTGGAGATGATATTTAATAAAATAAGTAGAAATCCACTAAAAGTTTTGTTTGGTTATCTTGCAATCCCGAGATAATCGTCTCCATGCTCCAAATCCATTTTAAAGCCATTTTTAAGGCATTTCGCGCATACATGAAATGAACACATTTTTCTCCAAAACTATAACAGATGCAAGCTTGTCCTGTTTGGTGGAGATGATATTTCATAAAATAAGTAGAAATCCACTAAAAGTTTTGTTTGGTTATCTTGCAATCCCGAGATAATCGTCTCCATGCTCCAAATCCATTTTAAAGCCATTTTTAAGGCATTTCGCGCATACATGAAATGAACACATTTTTCTCCAAAACTATAACAGATGCAAGCTTGTCCTGTTTGGTGGAGATGATATTTAATAAAATACGTAGAAATCCACTAAAAGTTTTGTTTGGTTATATTGCAATCCCGAGATAATCGTCTCCATGCTCCAAATCCATTTTAAAGCCATTTTTAAGGCATTTCGCGCATACATGAAATGAACACATTTTTCTCCAAAACTATAACAGATGCAAGCTTGTCCTGTTTGGTGGAGATGATATTTAATAAAATAAGTAGAAATCCACTAAAAGTTTTGTTTGGTTATCTTGCAATCCCGAGATAATCGTCTCCATGCTCCAAATCCATTTTAAAGCCATTTTTAAGGCATTTCGCGCATACATGAAATGAACACATTTTTCTCCAAAACTATAACAGATGCAAGCTTGTCCTGTTTGGTGGAGATGATATTTAATAAAATAAGTAGAAATCCACTAAAAGTTTTGTTTGGTTATCTTGCAATCCCGAGATAATCGTCTCCATGCTCCAAATCCATTTTAAAGCCATTTTTAAGGCATTTCGCGCATACATGAAATGAACACATTTTTCTCCAAAACTATAACAGATGCAAGCTTGTCCTGTTTGGTGGAGATGATATTTAATAAAATAAGTAGAAATCCACTAAAAGTTTTGTTTGGTTATCTTGCAATCCCGAGATAATCGTCTCCATGCTCCAAATCCATTTTAAAGCCATTTTTAAGGCATTTCGCGCATACATGAAATGAACACATTTTTCTCCAAAACTATAACAGATGCAAGCTTGTCCTGTTTGGTGGAGATGATATTTAATAAAATAAGTAGAAATCCACTAAAAGTTTTGTTTGGTTATCTTGCAATCCCGAGATAATCGTCTCCATGCTCCAAATCCATTTTAAAGCCATTTTTAAGGCATTTCGCGCATACATGAAATGAACACATTTTTCTCCAAAACTATAACAGATGCAAGCTTGTCCTGTTTGGTGGAGATGATATTTAATAAAATAAGTAGAAATCCACTAAAAGTTTTGTTTGGTTATCTTGCAATCCCGAGATAATCGTCTCCATGCTCCAAATCCATTTTAAAGCCATTTTTAAGGCATTTCGCGCATACATGAAATGAACACATTTTTCTCCAAAACTATAACAGATGCAAGCTTGTCCTGTTTGGTGGAGATGATATTTAATAAAATAAGTAGAAATCCACTAAAAGTTTTGTTTGGTTATCTTGCAATCCCGAGATAATCGTCTCCATGCTCCAAATCCATTTTAAAGCCATTTTTAAGGCATTTCGCGCATACATGAAATGAACACATTTTTCTCCAAAACTATAACAGATGCAAGCTTGTCCTGTTTGGTGGAGATGATATTTAATAAAATAAGTAGAAATCCACTAAAAGTTTTGTTTGGTTATCTTGCAATCCCGAGATAATCGTCTCCATGCTCCAAATCCATTTTAAAGCCATTTTTAAGGCATTTCGCGCATACATGAAATGAACACATTTTTCTCCAAAACTATAACAGATGCAAGCTTGTCCTGTTTGGTGGAGATGATATTTAATAAAATAAGTAGAAATCCACTAAAAGTTTTGTTTGGTTATCTTGCAATCCCGAGATAATCGTCTCCATGCTCCAAATCCATTTTAAAGCCATTTTTAAGGCATTTCGCGCATACATGAAATGAACACATTTTTCTCCAAAACTATAACAGATGCAAGCTTGTCCTGTTTGGTGGAGATGATATTTAATAAAATAAGTAGAAATCCACTAAAAGTTTTGTTTGGTTATCTTGCAATCCCGAGATAATCGTCTCCATGCTCCAAATCCATTTTAAAGCCATTTTTAAGGCATTTCGCGCATACATGAAATGAACACATTTTTCTCCAAAACTATAACAGATGCAAGCTTGTCCTGTTTGGTGGAGATGATATTTAATAAAATAAGTAGAAATCCACTAAAAGTTTTGTTTGGTTATCTTGCAATCCCGAGATAATCGTCTCCATGCTCCAAATCCATTTTAAAGCCATTTTTAAGGCATTTCGCGCATACATGAAATGAACACATTTTTCTCCAAAACTATAACAGATGCAAGCTTGTCCTGTTTGGTGGAGATGATATTTAATAAAATAAGTAGAAATCCACTAAAAGTTTTGTTTGGTTATCTTGCAATCCCGAGATAATCGTCTCCATGCTCCAAATCCATTTTAAAGCCATTTTTAAGGCATTTCGCGCATACATGAAATGAACACATTTTTCTCCAAAACTATAAAAGATGCAAGCTTGTCCTGTTTGGTGGAGATGATATTTAATAAAATAAGTAGAAATCCACTAAAAGTTTTGTTTGGTTATATTGCAATCCCGAGATAATCGTCTCCATGCTCCAAATCCATTTTAAAGCCATTTTTAAGGCATTTCGCGCATACATGAAATGAACACATTTTTCTCCAAAACTATAACAGATGCAAGCTTGTCCTGTTTGGTGGAGATGATATTTAATAAAATAAGTAGAAATCCACTAAAAGTTTTGTTTGGTTATCTTGCAATCCCGAGATAATCGTCTCCATGCTCCAAATCCATTTTAAAGCCATTTTTAAGGCATTTCGCGCATACATGAAATGAAGACATTTTTCTCCAAAACTATAACAGATGCAAGCTTGTCCTGTTTGGTGGAGATGATATTTAATAAAATAAGTAGAAATCCACTAAAAGTTTTGTTTGGTTATCTTGCAATCCCGAGATAATCGTCTCCATGCTCCAAATCCATTTTAAAGCCATTTTTAAGGCATTTCGCGCATACATGAAATGAACACATTTTTCTCCAAAACTATAACAGATGCAAGCTTGTCCTGTTTGGTGGAGATGATATTTAATAAAATAAGTAGAAATCCACTAAAAGTTTTGTTTGGTTATCTTGCAATCCCGAGATAATCGTCTCCATGCTCCAAATCCATTTTAAAGCCATTTTTAAGGCATTTCGCGCATACATGAAATGAACACATTTTTCTCCAAAACTATAACAGATGCAAGCTTGTCCTGTTTGGTGGAGATGATATTTAATAAAATAAGTAGAAATCCACTAAAAGTTTTGTTTGGTTATCTTGCAATCCCGAGATAATCGTCTCCATGCTCCAAATCCATTTTAAAGCCATTTTTAAGGCATTTCGCGCATACATGAAATGAACACATTTTTCTCCAAAACTATAACAGATGCAAGCTTGTCCTGTTCGGTGGAGATGATATTTAATAAAATAAGTAGAAATCCACTAAAAGTTTTGTTTGGTTATCTTGCAATCCCGAGATAATCGTCTCCATGCTCCAAATCCATTTTAAAGCCATTTTTAAGGCATTTCGCGCATACATGAAATGAACACATTTTTCTCCAAAACTATAACAGATGCAAGCTTGTCCTGTTTGGTGGAGATGATATTTAATAAAATAAGTAGAAATCCACTAAAAGTTTTGTTTGGTTATCTTGCAATCCCGAGATAATCGTCTCCATGCTCCAAATCCATTTTAAAGCCATTTTTAAGGCATTTCGCGCATACATGAAATGAACACATTTTTCTCCAAAACTATAACAGATGCAAGCTTGTCCTGTTTGGTGGAGATGATATTTAATAAAATAAGTAGAAATCCACTAAAAGTTTTGTTTGGTTATCTTGCAATCCCGAGATAATCGTCTCCATGCTCCAAATCCATTTTAAAGCCATTTCAAAGGCATTTTGCGCATACATGAAATGAACACATTTTTCTCCAAAACTATAACACATGCAAGCTTGTCCTGTTTGGTGGAGATGATATTTAATAAAATAAGTAGAAATCCACTAAAAGTTTTGTTTGGTTATCTTGCAATCCCGAGATAATCGTCTCCATGCTCCAAATCCATTTTAAAGCCATTTTTAAGGCATTTCGCGCATACATGAAATGAACACATTTTTCTCCAAAACTATAACAGATGCAAGCTTGTCCTGTTTGGTGGAGATGATATTTAATAAAATAAGTAGAAATCCACTAAAAGTTTTGTTTGGTTATCTTGCAATCCCGAGATAATCGTCTCCATGCTCCAAATCCATTTTAAAGCAATTTTTAAGGCATTTCGCGCATACATGAAATGAACACATTTTTCTCCAAAACTATAACAGATGCAAGCTTGTCCTGTTTGGTGGAGATGATATTTAATAAAATAAGTAGAAATCCACTAAAAGTTTTGTTTGGATATCTTGCAATCCCGAGATAATCGTCTCCATGCTCCAAATCCATTTTAAAGTCATTTTTAAGGCATTTCGCGCATACATGAAATGAACACATTTTTCTCCAAAACTTTAACAGATGCAAGCTTGTCCTGTTTGGTGGAGATGATATTTAATAAAATAAGTAGAAATCCACTAAAAGTTTTGTTTGGTTATCTTGCAATCCCGAGATAATCGTCTCCATGCTCCAAATCCATTTTAAAGCCATTTCAAAGGCATTTTGCGCATACATGAAATGAACACATTTTTCTCCAAAACTATAACAGATGCAAGCTTGTCCTGTTTGGTGGAGATGATATTTAATAAAATAAGTAGAAATCCACTAAAAGTTTTGTTTGGTTATCTTGCAATCCCGAGATAATCGTCTCCATGCTCCAAATCCATTTTAAAGCCATTTTTAAGGCATTTCGCGCATACATGAAATGAACACATTTTTCTCCAAAACTATAACAGATGCAAGCTTGTCCTGTTTGGTGGAGATAATATTTAATAAAATAAGTAGAAATCTACTAAAAGTTTCGTTTGTTTATATTGCCATCCTGAGATAATCGTCTCCATGCTCTAAATCCATTTTAAAGCCATTTCAAAGGCATTTTGCGCATACATGAAATGAACACATTTTTCTCCAAAACTATAACACATGCAAGCTTGTCCTGTTTGGTGGAGATGATATTTAATAAAATAAGTAGAAATCCACTAAAAGTTTTGTTTGGTTATCTTGCAATCCCGAGATAATCGTCTCCATGCTCCAAATCCATTTTAAAGCCATTTTTAAGGCATTTCGTGCATACATGAAATGAACACATTTTTCTTAAAAACTATAACAGATGCAAGCTTGTCCTGTTTGGTGGAGATGATATTTAATAAAATAAGTAGAAATCCACTAAAAGTTTTGTTTGGTTATCTTGCAATCCCGAGATAATCGTCTCCATGCTCCAAATCCATTTTAAAGCCATTTTTAAGGCATTTCGCGCATACATGAAATGAACACATTTTTCTCCAAAACTATAACAGATGCAAGCTTGTCCTGTTTGGTGGAGATGATATTTAATAAAATAAGTAGAAATCCACTAAAAGTTTTGTTTGGTTATCTTGCAATCCCGAGATAATCGTCTCCATGCTCCAAATCCATTTTAAAGCCATTTTTAAGGCATTTCGCGCATACATGAAATGAACACATTTTTCTCCAAAACTATAACAGATGCAAGCTTGTCCTGTTTGGTGGAGATGATATTTAATAAAATAAGTAGAAATCCACTAAAAGTTTTGTTTGGTTATATTGCAATCCCGAGATAATCGTCTCCATGCTCCAAATCCATTTTAAAGCCATTTTAAGGCATTTCGCGCATACATGAAATGAACACATTTTTCTCCAAAACTATAACAGATACAAGCTTGTCCTGTTTGGTGGAGATGATATTTAATAAAATAAGTAGAAATCCACTAAAAGTTTTGTTTGGTTATCTTGCAATCCCGAGATAATCGTCTCCATGCTCCAAATCCATTTTAAAGCCATTTTTAAGGCATTTCGCGCATACATGAAATGAACACATTTTTCTCCAAAACTATAACAGATGCAAGCTTGTCCTGTTTGGTGGAGATGATATTTAATAAAATAAGTAGAAATCCACTAAACGTTTTGTTTGGTTATCTTGCAATCCCGAGATAATCGTCTCCATGCTCCAAATCCATTTTAAAGCCATTTTTAAGGCATTTCGCGCATACATGAAATGAACACATTTTTCTCCAAAACTATAACAGATGCAAGCTTGTCCTGTTTGGTGGAGATGATATTTAATAAAATAAGTAGAAATCCACTAAAAGTTTTGTTTGGTTATATTGCAATCCCGAGATAATCGTCTCCATGCTCCAAATCCATTTTAAAGCCATTTTTAAGGCATTTCGCGCATACATGAAATGAACACATTTTTCTCCAAAACTATAACAGATGCAAGCTTGTCCTGTTTGGTGGAGATGATATTTAATAAAATAAGTAGAAATCCACTAAAAGTTTTGTTTGGTTATCTTGCAATCCCGAGATAATCGTCTCCATGCTCCAAATCCATTTTAAAGCCATTTTTAAGGCATTTCGCGCATACATGAAATGAACACATTTTTCTCCAAAACTATAACAGATGCAAGCTTGTCCTGTTTGGTGGAGATGATATTTAATAAAATAAGTAGAAATCCACTAAAAGTTTTGTTTGGTTATCTTGCAATCCCGAGATAATCGTCTCCATGCTCCAAATCCATTTTAAAGCCATTTCAAAGGCATTTTGCGCATACATGAAATTAACACATTTTTCTCCAAAACTATAACACATGCAAGCTTGTCCTGTTTGGTGGAGATGATATTTAATAAAATAAGTAGAAATCCACTAAAAGTTTTGTTTGGTTATCTTGCAATCCCGAGATAATCGTCTCCATGCTCCAAATCCATTTTAAAGCCATTTTTAAGGCATTTCGCGCATACATGAAATGAACACATTTTTCTCCAAAACTATAACAGATGCAAGCTTGTCCTGTTTGGTGGAGATGATATTTAATAAAATAAGTAGAAATCCACTAAAAGTTTTGTTTGGTTATCTTGCAATCCCGAGATAATCGTCTCCATGCTCCAAATCCATTTTAAAGCCATTTTTAAGGCATTTCGCGCATACATGAAATGAACACATTTTTCTCCAAAACTATAACAGATGCAAGCTTGTCCTGTTTGGTGGAGATGATATTTAATAAAATAAGTAGAAATCCACTAAACGTTTTGTTTGGTTATCTTGCAATCCCGAGATAATCGTCTCCATGCTCCAAATCCATTTTAAAGCCATTTTTAAGGCCTTTCGCGCATACATGAAATGAACACATTTTTCTCCAAAACTATAACAGATGCAAGCTTGTCCTGTTTGGTGGAGATGATATTTAATAAAATAAGTAGAAATCCACTAAAAGTTTTGTTTGGTTATATTGCAATCCCGAGATAATCGTCTCCATGCTCCAAATCCATTTTAAAGCCATTTTTAAGGCATTTCGCGCATACATGAAATGAACACATTTTTCTCCAAAACTATAACAGATGCAAGCTTGTCCTGTTTGGTGGAGATGATATTTAATAAAATAAGTAGAAATCCACTAAAAGTTTTGTTTGGTTATCTTGCAATCCCGAGATAATCGTCTCCATGCTCCAAATCCATTTTAAAGCCATTTTTAAGGCATTTCGCGCATACATGAAATGAACACATTTTTCTCCAAAACTATAACAGATGCAAGCTTGTCCTGTTTGGTGGAGATGATATTTAATAAAATAAGTAGAAATCCACTAAAAGTTTTGTTTGGTTATCTTGCAATCCCGAGATAATCGTCTCCATGCTCCAAATCCATTTTAAAGCCATTTTTAAGGCATTTCGCGCATACATGAAATGAACACATTTTTCTCCAAAACTATAACAGATGCAAGCTTGTCCTGTTTGGTGGAGATGATATTTAATAAAATAAGTAGAAATCCACTAAAAGTTTTGTTTGGTTATCTTGCAATCCCGAGATAATCGTCTCCATGCTCCAAATCCATTTTAAAGCCATTTTTAAGGCATTTCGCGCATACATGAAATGAACACATTTTTCTCCAAAACTATAACAGATGCAAGCTTGTCCTGTTTGGTGGAGATGATATTTAATAAAATAAGTAGAAATCCACTAAAAGTTTTGTTTGGTTATCTTGCAATCCCGAGATAATCGTCTCCATGCTCCAAATCCATTTTAAAGCCATTTTTAAGGCATTTCGCGCATACATGAAATGAACACATTTTTCTCCAAAACTATAACAGATGCAAGCTTGTCCTGTTTGGTGGAGATGATATTTAATAAAATAAGTAGAAATCCACTAAAAGTTTTGTTTGGTTATCTTGCAATCCCGAGATAATCGTCTCCATGCTCCAAATCCATTTTAAAGCCATTTCAAAGGCATTTTGCGCATACATGAAATTAACACATTTTTCTCCAAAACTATAACACATGCAAGCTTGTCCTGTTTGGTGGAGATGATATTTAATAAAATAAGTAGAAATCCACTAAAAGTTTTTTTTGGTTATCTTGCAATCCCGAGATAATCGTCTCCATGCTCCAAATCCATTTTAAAGCCATTTTTAAGGCATTTCGCGCATACATGAAATGAACACATTTTTCTCCAAAACTATAACAGATGCAAGCTTGTCCTGTTCGGTGGAGATGATATTTAATAAAATAAGTAGAAATCCACTAAAAGTTTTGTTTGGTTATCTTGCAATCCCGAGATAATCGTCTCCATGCTCCAAATCCATTTTAAAGCCATTTTTAAGGCATTTCGCGCATACATGAAATGAACACATTTTTCTCCAAAACTATAACAGATGCAAGCTTGTCCTGTTTGGTGGAGATGATATTTAATAAAATAAGTAGAAATCCACTAAAAGTTTTGTTTGGTTATCTTGCAATCCCGAGATAATCGTCTCCATGCTCCAAATCCATTTTAAAGCCATTTTTAAGGCATTTCGCGCATACATGAAATGAACACATTTTTCTCCAAAACTATAACAGATGCAAGCTTGTCCTGTTTGGTGGAGATGATATTTAATAAAATAAGTAGAAATCCACTAAAAGTTTTGTTTGGTTATCTTGCAATCCCGAGATAATCGTCTCCATGCTCCAAATCCATTTTAAAGCCATTTTTAAGGCATTTCGCGCATACATGAAATGAACACATTTTTCTCCAAAACTATAACAGATGCAAGCTTGTCCTGTTTGGTGGAGATAATATTTAATAAAATAAGTAGAAATCTACTAAAAGTTTCGTTTGTTTATATTGCCATCCTGAGATAATCGTCTCCATGCTCCAAATCCATTTTAAAGCCATTTCAAAGGCATTTTGCGCATACATGAAATGAACACATTTTTCTCCAAAACTATAACACATGCAAGCTTGTCCTGTTTGGTGGAGATGATATTTAATAAAATAAGTAGAAATCCACTAAAAGTTTTGTTTGGTTATCTTGCAATCCCGAGATAATCGTCTCCATGCTCCAAATCCATTTTAAAGCCATTTTTAAGGCATTTCGCGCATACATGAAATGAACACATTTTTCTCCAAAACTATAACAGATGCAAGCTTGTCCTGTTTGGTGGAGATAATATTTAATAAAATAAGTAGAAATCTACTAAAAGTTTCGTTTCTTTATATTGCCATCCTGAGATAATCGTCTCCATGCTCCAAATCCATTTTAAAGCCATTTCAAAGGCATTTTGCGCATACATGAAATGAACACATTTTTCTCCAAAACTATAACACATGCAAGCTTGTCCTGTTTGGTGGAGATGATATTTAATAAAATAAGTAGAAATCCACTAAAAGTTTTGTTTGGTTATCTTGCAATCCCGAGATAATCGTCTCCATGCTCCAAATCCATTTTAAAGCCATTTTTAAGGCATTTCGCGCATACATGAAATGAACACATTTTTCTCCAAAACTATAACAGATGCAAGCTTGTCCTGTTTGGTGGAGATGATATTTAATAAAAATAAGTAGAAATCCACTAAAAGTTTTGTTTGGTTATCTTGCAATCCCGAGATAATCGTCTCCATGCTCCAAATCCATTTTAAAGCAATTTTTAAGGCATTTCGCGCATACATGAAATGAACACATTTTTCTCCAAAACTATAACAGATGCAAGCTTGTCCTGTTTGGTGGAGATGATATTTAATAAAATAAGTAGAAATCCACTAAAAGTTTTGTTTGGATATCTTGCAATCCCGAGATAATCGTCTCCATGCTCCAAATCCATTTTAAAGTCATTTTTAAGGCATTTCGCGCATACATGAAATGAACACATTTTTCTCCAAAACTATAACAGATGCAAGCTTGTCCTGTTTGGTGGAGATGATATTTAATAAAATAAGTAGAAATCCACTAAAAGTTTTGTTTGGTTATCTTGCAATCCCGAGATAATCGTCTCCATGCTCCAAATCCATTTTAAAGCCATTTTTAAGGCATTTCGCGCATAGATGAAATGAACACATTTTTCTCCAAAACTATAACAGATGCAAGCTTGTCCTGTTTGGTGGAGATGATATTTAATAAAATAAGTAGAAATCCACTAAAAGTTTTGTTTGGTTATCTTGCAATCCCGAGATAATCGTCTCCATGCTCCAAATCCATTTTAAAGCCATTTTTAAGGCATTTCGCGCATACATGAAATGAACACATTTTTCTCCAAAACTATAACAGATGCAAGCTTGTCCTGTTTGGTGGAGATAATATTTAATAAAATAAGTAGAAATCTACTAAAAGTTTCGTTTGTTTATATTGCCATCCTGAGATAATCGTCTCCATGCTCCAAATCCATTTTAAAGCCATTTCAAAGGCATTTTGCGCATACATGAAATGAACACATTTTTCTCCAAAACTATAACACATGCAAGCTTGTCCTGTTTGGTGGAGATGATATTTAATAAAATAAGTAGAAATCCACTAAAAGTTTTGTTTGGTTATCTTGCAATCCCGAGATAATCGTCTCCATGCTCCAAATCCATTTTAAAGCCATTTTTAAGGCATTTCGCGCATACATGAAATGAACACATTTTTCTCCAAAACTATAACAGATGCAAGCTTGTCCTGTTTGGTGGAGATGATATTTAATAAAATAAGTAGAAATCCACTAAAAGTTTTGTTTGGTTATCTTGCAATCCCGAGATAATCGTCTCCATGCTCCAAATCCATTTTAAAGCCATTTTTAAGGCATTTCGCGCATACATGAAATGAACACATTTTTCTCCAAAACTATAACAGATGCAAGCTTGTCCTGTTTGGTGGAGATGATATTTAATAAAATAAGTAGAAATCCACTAAAAGTTTTGTTTGGTTATCTTGCAATCCCGAGATAATCGTCTCCATGCTCCAAATCCATTTTAAAGCCATTTTTAAGGCATTTCGCGCATACATGAAATGAACACATTTTTCTCCAAAACTATAACAGATGCAAGCTTGTCCTGTTTGGTGGAGATGATATTTAATAAAATAAGTAGAAATCCACTAAAAGTTTTGTTTGGTTATCTTGCAATCCCGAGATAATCGTCTCCATGCTCCAAATCCATTTTAAAGCCATTTTAAGGCATTTCGCGCATACATGAAATGAACACATTTTTCTCCAAAACTATAACAGATGCAAGCTTGTCCTGTTTGGTGGAGATGATATTTAATAAAATAAGTAGAAATCCACTAAAAGTTTTGTTTGGTTATATTGCAATCCCGAGATAATCGTCTCCATGCTCCAAATCCATTTTAAAGCCATTTTTAAGGCATTTCGCGCATACATGAAATGAACACATTTTTCTCCAAAACTATAACAGATACAAGCTTGTCCTGTTTGGTGGAGATGATATTTAATAAAATAAGTAGAAATCCACTAAAAGTTTTGTTTGGTTATCTTGCAATCCCGAGATAATCGTCTCCATGCTCCAAATCCATTTTAAAGCCATTTTTAAGGCATTTCGCGCATACATGAAATGAACACATTTTTCTTCAAAACTATAACAGATGCAAGCTTGTCCTGTTTGGTGGAGATGATATTTAATAAAATAAGTAGAAATCCACTAAACGTTTTGTTTGGTTATCTTGCAATCCCGAGATAATCGTCTCCATGCTCCAAATCCATTTTAAAGCCATTTTTAAGGCATTTCGCGCATACATGAAATGAACACATTTTTCTCCAAAACTATAACAGATGCAAGCTTGTCCTGTTTGGTGGAGATGATATTTAATAAAATAAGTAGAAATCCACTAAAAGTTTTGTTTGGTTATATTGCAATCCCGAGATAATCGTCTCCATGCTCCAAATCCATTTTAAAGCCATTTTTAAGGCATTTCGCGCATACATGAAATGAACACATTTTTCTCCAAAACTATAACAGATGCAAGCTTGTCCTGTTTGGTGGAGATGATATTTAATAAAATAAGTAGAAATCCACTAAAAGTTTTGTTTGGTTATCTTGCAATCCCGAGATAATCGTCTCCATGCTCCAAATCCATTTTAAAGCCATTTTTAAGGCATTTCGCGCATACATGAAATGAACACATTTTTCTCCAAAACTATAACAGATGCAAGCTTGTCCTGTTTGGTGGAGATGATATTTAATAAAATAAGTAGAAATCCACTAAAAGTTTTGTTTGGTTATCTTGCAATCCCGAGATAATCGTCTCCATGCTCCAAATCCATTTTAAAGCCATTTCAAAGGCATTTTGCGCATACATGAAATTAACACATTTTTCTCCAAAACTATAACACATGCAAGCTTGTCCTGTTTGGTGGAGATGATATTTAATAAAATAAGTAGAAATCCACTAAAAGTTTTGTTTGGTTATCTTGCAATCCCGAGATAATCGTCTCCATGCTCCAAATCCATTTTAAAGCCATTTTTAAGGCATTTCGCGCATACATGAAATGAACACATTTTTCTCCAAAACTATAACAGATGCAAGCTTGTCCTGTTTGGTGGAGATGATATTTAATAAAATAAGTAGAAATCCACTAAAAGTTTTGTTTGGTTATCTTGCAATCCCGAGATAATCGTCTCCATGCTCCAAATCCATTTTAAAGCCATTTTTAAGGCATTTCGCGCATACATGAAATGAACACATTTTTCTCCAAAACTATAACAGATGCAAGCTTGTCCTGTTTGGTGGAGATGATATTTAATAAAATAAGTAGAAATCCACTAAAAGTTTTGTTTGGTTATCTTGCAATCCCGAGATAATCGTCTCCATGCTCCAAATCCATTTTAAAGCCATTTCAAAGGCATTTTGCGCATACATGAAATTAACACATTTTTCTCCAAAACTATAACACATGCAAGCTTGTCCTGTTTGGTGGAGATGATATTTAATAAAATAAGTAGAAATCCACTAAAAGTTTTTTTTGGTTATCTTGCAATCCCGAGATAATCGTCTCCATGCTCCAAATCCATTTTAAAGCCATTTTTAAGGCATTTCGCGCATACATGAAATGAACACATTTTTCTCCAAAACTATAACAGATGCAAGCTTGTCCTGTTCGGTGGAGATGATATTTAATAAAATAAGTAGAAATCCACTAAAAGTTTTGTTTGGTTATCTTGCAATCCCGAGATAATCGTCTCCATGCTCCAAATCCATTTTAAAGCCATTTTTAAGGCATTTCGCGCATACATGAAATGAACACATTTTTCTCCAAAACTATAACAGATGCAAGCTTGTCCTGTTTGGTGGAGATGATATTTAATAAAATAAGTAGAAATCCACTAAAAGTTTTGTTTGGTTATCTTGCAATCCCGAGATAATCGTCTCCATGCTCCAAATCCATTTTAAAGCCATTTTTAAGGCATTTCGCGCATACATGAAATGAACACATTTTTCTCCAAAACTATAACAGATGCAAGCTTGTCCTGTTTGGTGGAGATGATATTTAATAAAATAAGTAGAAATCCACTAAAAGTTTTGTTTGGTTATCTTGCAATCCCGAGATAATCGTCTCCATGCTCCAAATCCATTTTAAAGCCATTTTTAAGGCATTTCGCGCATACATGAAATGAACACATTTTTCTCCAAAACTATAACAGATGCAAGCTTGTCCTGTTTGGTGGAGATAATATTTAATAAAATAAGTAGAAATCTACTAAAAGTTTCGTTTGTTTATATTGCCATCCTGAGATAATCGTCTCCATGCTCCAAATCCATTTTAAAGCCATTTCAAAGGCATTTTGCGCATACATGAAATGAACACATTTTTCTCCAAAACTATAACACATGCAAGCTTGTCCTGTTTGGTGGAGATGATATTTAATAAAATAAGTAGAAATCCACTAAAAGTTTTGTTTGGTTATCTTGCAATCCCGAGATAATCGTCTCCATGCTCCAAATCCATTTTAAAGCCATTTTTAAGGCATTTCGCGCATACATGAAATGAACACATTTTTCTCCAAAACTATAACAGATGCAAGCTTGTCCTGTTTGGTGGAGATAATATTTAATAAAATAAGTAGAAATCTACTAAAAGTTTCGTTTCTTTATATTGCCATCCTGAGATAATCGTCTCCATGCTCCAAATCCATTTTAAAGCCATTTCAAAGGCATTTTGCGCATACATGAAATGAACACATTTTTCTCCAAAACTATAACACATGCAAGCTTGTCCTGTTTGGTGGAGATGATATTTAATAAAATAAGTAGAAATCCACTAAAAGTTTTGTTTGGTTATCTTGCAATCCCGAGATAATCGTCTCCATGCTCCAAATCCATTTTAAAGCCATTTTTAAGGCATTTCGCGCATACATGAAATGAACACATTTTTCTCCAAAACTATAACAGATGCAAGCTTGTCCTGTTTGGTGGAGATGATATTTAATAAAAATAAGTAGAAATCCACTAAAAGTTTTGTTTGGTTATCTTGCAATCCCGAGATAATCGTCTCCATGCTCCAAATCCATTTTAAAGCAATTTTTAAGGCATTTCGCGCATACATGAAATGAACACATTTTTCTCCAAAACTATAACAGATGCAAGCTTGTCCTGTTTGGTGGAGATGATATTTAATAAAATAAGTAGAAATCCACTAAAAGTTTTGTTTGGATATCTTGCAATCCCGAGATAATCGTCTCCATGCTCCAAATCCATTTTAAAGTCATTTTTAAGGCATTTCGCGCATACATGAAATTAACACATTTTTCTCCAAAACTATAACAGATGCAAGCTTGTCCTGTTTGGTGGAGATGATATTTAATAAAATAAGTAGAAATCCACTAAAAGTTTTGTTTGGTTATCTTGCAATCCCGAGATAATCGTCTCCATGCTCCAAATCCATTTTAAAGCCATTTTTAAGGCATTTCGCGCATAGATGAAATGAACACATTTTTCTCCAAAACTATAACAGATGCAAGCTTGTCCTGTTTGGTGGAGATGATATTTAATAAAATAAGTAGAAATCCACTAAAAGTTTTGTTTGGTTATCTTGCAATCCCGAGATAATCGTCTCCATGCTCCAAATCCATTTTAAAGCCATTTTTAAGGCATTTCGCGCATACATGAAATGAACACATTTTTCTCCAAAACTATAACAGATGCAAGCTTGTCCTGTTTGGTGGAGATAATATTTAATAAAATAAGTAGAAATCTACTAAAAGTTTCGTTTGTTTATATTGCCATCCTGAGATAATCGTCTCCATGCTCCAAATCCATTTTAAAGCCATTTCAAAGGCATTTTGCGCATACATGAAATGAACACATTTTTCTCCAAAACTATAACACATGCAAGCTTGTCCTGTTTGGTGGAGATGATATTTAATAAAATAAGTAGAAATCCACTAAAAGTTTTGTTTGGTTATCTTGCAATCCCGAGATAATCGTCTCCATGCTCCAAATCCATTTTAAAGCCATTTTTAAGGCATTTCGCGCATACATGAAATGAACACATTTTTCTCCAAAACTATAACAGATGCAAGCTTGTCCTGTTTGGTGGAGATGATATTTAATAAAATAAGTAGAAATCCACTAAAAGTTTTGTTTGGTTATCTTGCAATCCCGAGATAATCGTCTCCATGCTCCAAATCCATTTTAAAGCCATTTTTAAGGCATTTCGCGCATACATGAAATGAACACATTTTTCTCCAAAACTATAACAGATGCAAGCTTGTCCTGTTTGGTGGAGATGATATTTAATAAAATAAGTAGAAATCCACTAAAAGTTTTGTTTGGTTATCTTGCAATCCCGAGATAATCGTCTCCATGCTCCAAATCCATTTTAAAGCCATTTTTAAGGCATTTCGCGCATACATGAAATGAACACATTTTTCTCCAAAACTATAACAGATGCAAGCTTGTCCTGTTTGGTGGAGATGATATTTAATAAAATAAGTAGAAATCCACTAAAAGTTTTGTTTGGTTATCTTGCAATCCCGAGATAATCGTCTCCATGCTCCAAATCCATTTTAAAGCCATTTTAAGGCATTTCGCGCATACATGAAATGAACACATTTTTCTCCAAAACTATAACAGATGCAAGCTTGTCCTGTTTGGTGGAGATGATATTTAATAAAATAAGTAGAAATCCACTAAAAGTTTTGTTTGGTTATATTGCAATCCCGAGATAATCGTCTCCATGCTCCAAATCCATTTTAAAGCCATTTTTAAGGCATTTCGCGCATACATGAAATGAACACATTTTTCTCCAAAACTATAACAGATACAAGCTTGTCCTGTTTGGTGGAGATGATATTTAATAAAATAAGTAGAAATCCACTAAAAGTTTTGTTTGGTTATCTTGCAATCCCGAGATAATCGTCTCCATGCTCCAAATCCATTTTAAAGCCATTTTTAAGGCATTTCGCGCATACATGAAATGAACACATTTTTCTTCAAAACTATAACAGATGCAAGCTTGTCCTGTTTGGTGGAGATGATATTTAATAAAATAAGTAGAAATCCACTAAACGTTTTGTTTGGTTATCTTGCAATCCCGAGATAATCGTCTCCATGCTCCAAATCCATTTTAAAGCCATTTTTAAGGCATTTCGCGCATACATGAAATGAACACATTTTTCTCCAAAACTATAACAGATGCAAGCTTGTCCTGTTTGGTGGAGATGATATTTAATAAAATAAGTAGAAATCCACTAAAAGTTTTGTTTGGTTATATTGCAATCCCGAGATAATCGTCTCCATGCTCCAAATCCATTTTAAAGCCATTTTTAAGGCATTTCGCGCATACATGAAATGAACACATTTTTCTCCAAAACTATAACAGATGCAAGCTTGTCCTGTTTGGTGGAGATGATATTTAATAAAATAAGTAGAAATCCACTAAAAGTTTTGTTTGGTTATCTTGCAATCCCGAGATAATCGTCTCCATGCTCCAAATCCATTTTAAAGCCATTTTTAAGGCATTTCGCGCATACATGAAATGAACACATTTTTCTCCAAAACTATAACAGATGCAAGCTTGTCCTGTTTGGTGGAGATGATATTTAATAAAATAAGTAGAAATCCACTAAAAGTTTTGTTTGGTTATCTTGCAATCCCGAGATAATCGTCTCCATGCTCCAAATCCATTTTAAAGCCATTTCAAAGGCATTTTGCGCATACATGAAATTAACACATTTTTCTCCAAAACTATAACACATGCAAGCTTGTCCTGTTTGGTGGAGATGATATTTAATAAAATAAGTAGAAATCCACTAAAAGTTTTGTTTGGTTATCTTGCAATCCCGAGATAATCGTCTCCATGCTCCAAATCCATTTTAAAGCCATTTTTAAGGCATTTCGCGCATACATGAAATGAACACATTTTTCTCCAAAACTATAACAGATGCAAGCTTGTACTGTTTGGTGGAGATGATATTTAATAAAATAAGTAGAAATCCACTAAAAGTTTTGTTTGGTTATCTTGCAATCCCGAGATAATCGTCTCCATGCTCCAAATCCATTTTAAAGCCATTTTTAAGGCATTTCGCGCATACATGAAATGAACACATTTTTCTCCAAAACTATAACAGATGCAAGCTTGTCCTGTTTGGTGGAGATGATATTTAATAAAATAAGTAGAAATCCACTAAACGTTTTGTTTGGTTATCTTGCAATCCCGAGATAATCGTCTCCATGCTCCAAATCCATTTTAAAGCCATTTTTAAGGCATTTCGCGCATACATGAAATGAACACATTTTTCTCCAAAACTATAACAGATGCAAGCTTGTCCTGTTTGGTGGAGATGATATTTAATAAAATAAGTAGAAATCCACTAAAAGTTTTGTTTGGTTATATTGCAATCCCGAGATAATCGTCTCCATGCTCCAAATCCATTTTAAAGCCATTTTTAAGGCATTTCGCGCATACATGAAATGAACACATTTTTCTCCAAAACTATAACAGATGCAAGCTTGTCCTGTTTGGTGGAGATGATATTTAATAAAATAAGTAGAAATCCACTAAAAGTTTTGTTTGGTTATATTGCAATCCCGAGATAATCGTCTCCATGCTCCAAATCCATTTTAAAGCCATTTTTAAGGCATTTCGCGCATACATGAAATGAACACATTTTTCTCCAAAACTATAACAGATGCAAGCTTGTCCTGTTTGGTGGAGATGATATTTAATAAAATAAGTAGAAATCCACTAAAAGTTTTGTTTGGTTATCTTGCAATCCCGAGATAATCGTCTCCATGCTCCAAATCCATTTTAAAGCCATTTTTAAGGCATTTCGCGCATACATGAAATGAACACATTTTTCTCCAAAACTATAACAGATGCAAGCTTGTCCTGTTTGGTGGAGATGATATTTAATAAAATAAGTAGAAATCCACTAAAAGTTTTGTTTGGTTATCTTGCAATCCCGAGATAATCGTCTCCATGCTCCAAATCCATTTTAAAGCCATTTTTAAGGCATTTCGCGCATACATGAAATGAACACATTTTTCTCCAAAACTATAACAGATGCAAGCTTGTCCTGTTTGGTGGAGATGATATTTAATAAAATAAGTAGAAATCCACTAAAAGTTTTGTTTGGTTATCTTGCAATCCCGAGATAATCGTCTCCATGCTCCAAATCCATTTTAAAGCCATTTCAAAGGCATTTTGCGCATACATGAAATTAACACATTTTTCTCCAAAACTATAACACATGCAAGCTTGTCCTGTTTGGTGGAGATGATATTTAATAAAATAAGTAGAAATCCACTAAAAGTTTTGTTTGGTTATCTTGCAATCCCGAGATAATCGTCTCCATGCTCCAAATCCATTTTAAAGCCATTTTTAAGGCATTTCGCGCATACATGAAATGAACACATTTTTCTCCAAAACTATAACAGATGCAAGCTTGTCCTGTTTGGTGGAGATGATATTTAATAAAATAAGTAGAAATCCACTAAAAGTTTTGTTTGGTTATCTTGCAATCCCGAGATAATCGTCTCCATGCTCCAAATCCATTTTAAAGCCATTTCAAAGGCATTTTGCGCATACATGAAATGAACACATTTTTCTCCAAAACTATAACACATGCAAGCTTGTCCTGTTTGGTGGAGATGATATTTAATAAAATAAGTAGAAATCTACTAAAAGTTTTGTTTGGTTATCTTGCAATCCCGAGATAATCGTCTCCATGCTCCAAATCCATTTTAAAGCCATTTTTAAGGCATTTCGCGCATACATGAAATGAACACATTTTTCTCCAAAACTATAACAGATGCAAGCTTGTCCTGTTTGGTGGAGATGATATTTAATAAAATAAGTAGAAATCCACTAAAAGTTTTGTTTGGTTATCTTGCAATCCCGAGATAATCGTCTCCATGCTCCAAATCCATTTTAAAGCCATTTTTAAGGCATTTCGCGCATACATGAAATGAACACATTTTTCTCCAAAACTATAACAGATGCAAGCTTGTCCTGTTTGGTGGAGATGATATTTAATAAAATAAGTAGAAATCCACTAAAAGTTTTGTTTGGTTATCTTGCAATCCCGAGATAATCGTCTCCATGCTCCAAATCCATTTTAAAGCCATTTCAAAGGCATTTTGCGCATACATGAAATTAACACATTTTTCTCCAAAACTATAACACATGCAAGCTTGTCCTGTTTGGTGGAGATGATATTTAATAAAATAAGTAGAAATCCACTAAAAGTTTTGTTTGGTTATCTTGCAATCCCGAGATAATCGTCTCCATGCTCCAAATCCATTCTAAAGCCATTTTTAAGGCATTTCGCGCATACATGAAATGAACACATTTTTCTCCAAAACTATAACAGATGCAAGCTTGTCCTGTTTGGTGGAGATGATATTTAATAAAATAAGTAGAAATCCACTAAAAGTTTTGTTTGGTTATCTTGCAATCCCGAGATAATCGTCCTCCATGCTCCAAATCCATTTTAAAGCCATTTTTAAGGCATTTCGCGCATACATGAAACTGAACACATTTTTCTCCAAAACTATAACAGATGCAAGCTTGTCCTGTTTGGTGGAGATGATATTTAATAAAATAAGTAGAAATCCACTAAAAGTTTTGTTTGGTTATCTTGCAATCCCGAGATAATCGTCTCCATGCTCCAAATCCATTTTAAAGCCATTTTTAAGGCATTTCGCGCATACATGAAATGAACACATTTTTCTCCAAAACTATAACAGATGCAAGCTTGTCCTGTTTGGTGGAGATGATATTTAATAAAATAAGTAGAAATCCACTAAAAGTTTTGTTTGGTTATCTTGCAATCCCGAGATAATCGTCTCCATGCTCCAAATCCATTTTAAAGCCATTTTTAAGGCATTTCGCGCATACATGAAATGAACACATTTTTCTCCAAAACTATAAAAGATGCAAGCTTGTCCTGTTTGGTGGAGATGATATTTAATAAAATAAGTAGAAATCCACTAAAAGTTTTGTTTGGTTATATTGCAATCCCGAGATAATCGTCTCCATGCTCCAAATCCATTTTAAAGCCATTTTTAAGGCATTTCGCGCATACATGAAATGAACACATTTTTCTCCAAAACTATAACAGATGCAAGCTTGTCCTGTTTGGTGGAGATGATATTTAATAAAATAAGTAGAAATCCACTAAAAGTTTTGTTTGGTTATCTTGCAATCCCGAGATAATCGTCTCCATGCTCCAAATCCATTTTAAAGCCATTTTTAAGGCATTTCGCGCATACATGAAATGAAGACATTTTTCTCCAAAACTATAACAGATGCAAGCTTGTCCTGTTTGGTGGAGATGATATTTAATAAAATAAGTAGAAATCCACTAAAAGTTTTGTTTGGTTATCTTGCAATCCCGAGATAATCGTCTCCATGCTCCAAATCCATTTTAAAGCCATTTTTAAGGCATTTCGCGCATACATGAAATGAACACATTTTTCTCCAAAACTATAACAGATGCAAGCTTGTCCTGTTTGGTGGAGATGATATTTAATAAAATAAGTAGAAATCCACTAAAAGTTTTGTTTGGTTATCTTGCAATCCCGAGATAATCGTCTCCATGCTCCAAATCCATTTTAAAGCCATTTTTAAGGCATTTCGCGCATACATGAAATGAACACATTTTTCTCCAAAACTATAACAGATGCAAGCTTGTCCTGTTTGGTGGAGATGATATTTAATAAAATAAGTAGAAATCCACTAAAAGTTTTGTTTGGTTATCTTGCAATCCCGAGATAATCGTCTCCATGCTCCAAATCCATTTTAAAGCCATTTTTAAGGCATTTCGCGCATACATGAAATGAACACATTTTTCTCCAAAACTATAACAGATGCAAGCTTGTCCTGTTCGGTGGAGATGATATTTAATAAAATAAGTAGAAATCCACTAAAAGTTTTGTTTGGTTATCTTGCAATCCCGAGATAATCGTCTCCATGCTCCAAATCCATTTTAAAGCCATTTTTAAGGCATTTCGCGCATACATGAAATGAACACATTTTTCTCCAAAACTATAACAGATGCAAGCTTGTCCTGTTTGGTGGAGATGATATTTAATAAAATAAGTAGAAATCCACTAAAAGTTTTGTTTGGTTATCTTGCAATCCCGAGATAATCGTCTCCATGCTCCAAATCCATTTTAAAGCCATTTTTAAGGCATTTCGCGCATACATGAAATGAACACATTTTTCTCCAAAACTATAACAGATGCAAGCTTGTCCTGTTTGGTGGAGATGATATTTAATAAAATAAGTAGAAATCCACTAAAAGTTTTGTTTGGTTATCTTGCAATCCCGAGATAATCGTCTCCATGCTCCAAATCCATTTTAAAGCCATTTCAAAGGCATTTTGCGCATACATGAAATGAACACATTTTTCTCCAAAACTATAACACATGCAAGCTTGTCCTGTTTGGTGGAGATGATATTTAATAAAATAAGTAGAAATCCACTAAAAGTTTTGTTTGGTTATCTTGCAATCCCGAGATAATCGTCTCCATGCTCCAAATCCATTTTAAAGCCATTTTTAAGGCATTTCGCGCATACATGAAATGAACACATTTTTCTCCAAAACTATAACAGATGCAAGCTTGTCCTGTTTGGTGGAGATGATATTTAATAAAATAAGTAGAAATCCACTAAAAGTTTTGTTTGGTTATCTTGCAATCCCGAGATAATCGTCTCCATGCTCCAAATCCATTTTAAAGCAATTTTTAAGGCATTTCGCGCATACATGAAATGAACACATTTTTCTCCAAAACTATAACAGATGCAAGCTTGTCCTGTTTGGTGGAGATGATATTTAATAAAATAAGTAAAAATCCACTAAAAGTTTTGTTTGGATATCTTGCAATCCCGAGATAATCGTCTCCATGCTCCAAATCCATTTTAAAGTCATTTTTAAGGCATTTCGCGCATACATGAAATGAACACATTTTTCTCCAAAACTTTAACAGATGCAAGCTTGTCCTGTTTGGTGGAGATGATATTTAATAAAATAAGTAGAAATCCACTAAAAGTTTTGTTTGGTTATCTTGCAATCCCGAGATAATCGTCTCCATGCTCCAAATCCATTTTAAAGCCATTTCAAAGGCATTTTGCGCATACATGAAATGAACACATTTTTCTCCAAAACTATAACAGATGCAAGCTTGTCCTGTTTGGTGGAGATGATATTTAATAAAATAAGTAGAAATCCACTAAAAGTTTTGTTTGGTTATCTTGCAATCCGGAGATAATCGTCTCCATGCTCCAAATCCATTTTAAAGCCATTTTTAAGGCATTTCGCGCATACATGAAATGAACACATTTTTCTCCAAAACTATAACAGATGCAAGCTTGTCCTGTTTGGTGGAGATAATATTTAATAAAATAAGTAGAAATCTACTAAAAGTTTCGTTTGTTTATATTGCCATCCTGAGATAATCGTCTCCATGCTCCAAATCCATTTTAAAGCCATTTCAAAGGCATTTTGCGCATACATGAAATGAACACATTTTTCTCCAAAACTATAACACATGCAAGCTTGTCCTGTTTGGTGGAGATGATATTTAATAAAATAAGTAGAAATCCACTAAAAGTTTTGTTTGGTTATCTTGCAATCCCGAGATAATCGTCTCCATGCTCCAAATCCATTTTAAAGCCATTTTTAAGGCATTTCGTGCATACATGAAATGAACACATTTTTCTCCAAAACTATAACAGATGCAAGCTTGTCCTGTTTGGTGGAGATGATATTTAATAAAATAAGTAGAAATCCACTAAAGGTTTTGTTTGGTTATCTTGCAATCCCGAGATAATCGTCTCCATGCTCCAAATCCATTTTAAAGCCATTTTTAAGGCATTTCGCGCATACATGAAATGAACACATTTTTCTTAAAAACTATAACAGATGCAAGCTTGTCCTGTTTGGTGGAGATGATATTTAATAAAATAAGTAGAAATCCACTAAAAGTTTTGTTTGGTTATCTTGCAATCCCGAGATAATCGTCTCCATGCTCCAAATCCATTTTAAAGCCATTTTTAAGGCATTTCGCGCATACATGAAATGAACACATTTTTCTCCAAAACTATAACAGATGCAAGCTTGTCCTGTTTGGTGGAGATGATATTTAATAAAATAAGTAGAAATCCACTAAAAGTTTTGTTTGGTTATATTGCAATCCCGAGATAATCGTCTCCATGCTCCAAATCCATTTTAAAGCCATTTTTAAGGCATTTCGCGCATACATGAAATGAACACATTTTTCTCCAAAACTATAACAGATACAAGCTTGTCCTGTTTGGTGGAGATGATATTTAATAAAATAAGTAGAAATCCACTAAAAGTTTTGTTTGGTTATCTTGCAATCCCGAGATAATCGTCTCCATGCTCCAAATCCATTTTAAAGCCATTTTTAAGGCATTTCGCGCATACATGAAATGAACACATTTTTCTCCAAAACTATAACAGATGCAAGCTTGTCCTGTTTGGTGGAGATGATATTTAATAAAATAAGTAGAAATCCACTAAACGTTTTGTTTGGTTATCTTGCAATCCCGAGATAATCGTCTCCATGCTCCAAATCCATTTTAAAGCCATTTTTAAGGCATTTCGCGCATACATGAAATGAACACATTTTTCTCCAAAACTATAACAGATGCAAGCTTGTCCTGTTTGGTGGAGATGATATTTAATAAAATAAGTAGAAATCCACTAAAAGTTTTGTTTGGTTATATTGCAATCCCGAGATAATCGTCTCCATGCTCCAAATCCATTTTAAAGCCATTTTTAAGGCATTTCGCGCATACATGAAATGAACACATTTTTCTCCAAAACTATAACAGATGCAAGCTTGTCCTGTTTGGTGGAGATGATATTTAATAAAATAAGTAGAAATCCACTAAAAGTTTTGTTTGGTTATCTTGCAATCCCGAGATAATCGTCTCCATGCTCCAAATCCATTTTAAAGCCATTTTTAAGGCATTTCGCGCATACATGAAATGAACACATTTTTCTCCAAAACTATAACAGATGCAAGCTTGTCCTGTTTGGTGGAGATGATATTTAATAAAATAAGTAGAAATCCACTAAAAGTTTTGTTTGGTTATCTTGCAATCCCGAGATAATCGTCTCCATGCTCCAAATCCATTTTAAAGCCATTTCAAAGGCATTTTGCGCATACATGAAATTAACACATTTTTCTCCAAAACTATAACACATGCAAGCTTGTCCTGTTTGGTGGAGATGATATTTAATAAAATAAGTAGAAATCCACTAAAAGTTTTGTTTGGTTATCTTGCAATCCCGAGATAATCGTCTCCATGCTCCAAATCCATTTTAAAGCCATTTTTAAGGCATTTCGCGCATACATGAAATGAACACATTTTTCTCCAAAACTATAACAGATGCAAGCTTGTCCTGTTTGGTGGAGATGATATTTAATAAAATAAGTAGAAATCCACTAAAAGTTTTGTTTGGTTATCTTGCAATCCCGAGATAATCGTCTCCATGCTCCAAATCCATTTTAAAGCCATTTTTAAGGCATTTCGCGCATACATGAAATGAACACATTTTTCTCCAAAACTATAACAGATGCAAGCTTGTCCTGTTTGGTGGAGATGATATTTAATAAAATAAGTAGAAATCCACTAAACGTTTTGTTTGGTTATCTTGCAATCCCGAGATAATCGTCTCCATGCTCCAAATCCATTTTAAAGCCATTTTTAAGGCATTTCGCGCATACATGAAATGAACACATTTTTCTCCAAAACTATAACAGATGCAAGCTTGTCCTGTTTGGTGGAGATGATATTTAATAAAATAAGTAGAAATCCACTAAAAGTTTTGTTTGGTTATATTGCAATCCCGAGATAATCGTCTCCATGCTCCAAATCCATTTTAAAGCCATTTTTAAGGCATTTCGCGCATACATGAAATGAACACATTTTTCTCCAAAACTATAACAGATGCAAGCTTGTCCTGTTTGGTGGAGATGATATTTAATAAAATAAGTAGAAATCCACTAAAAGTTTTGTTTGGTTATCTTGCAATCCCGAGATAATCGTCTCCATGCTCCAAATCCATTTTAAAGCCATTTTTAAGGCATTTCGCGCATACATGAAATGAACACATTTTTCTCCAAAACTATAACAGATGCAAGCTTGTCCTGTTTGGTGGAGATGATATTTAATAAAATAAGTAGAAATCCACTAAAAGTTTTGTTTGGTTATCTTGCAATCCCGAGATAATCGTCTCCATGCTCCAAATCCATTTTAAAGCCATTTTTAAGGCATTTCGCGCATACATGAAATGAACACATTTTTCTCCAAAACTATAACAGATGCAAGCTTGTCCTGTTTGGTGGAGATGATATTTAATAAAATAAGTAGAAATCCACTAAAAGTTTTGTTTGGTTATCTTGCAATCCCGAGATAATCGTCTCCATGCTCCAAATCCATTTTAAAGCCATTTCAAAGGCATTTTGCGCATACATGAAATTAACACATTTTTCTCCAAAACTATAACACATGCAAGCTTGTCCTGTTTGGTGGAGATGATATTTAATAAAATAAGTAGAAATCCACTAAAAGTTTTTTTTGGTTATCTTGCAATCCCGAGATAATCGTCTCCATGCTCCAAATCCATTTTAAAGCCATTTTTAAGGCATTTCGCGCATACATGAAATGAACACATTTTTCTCCAAAACTATAACAGATGCAAGCTTGTCCTGTTTGGTGGAGATGATATTTAATAAAATAAGTAGAAATCCACTAAAAGTTTTGTTTGGTTATCTTGCAATCCCGAGATAATCGTCTCCATGCTCCAAATCCATTTTAAAGCCATTTTTAAGGCATTTCGCGCATACATGAAATGAACACATTTTTCTCCAAAACTATAACAGATGCAAGCTTGTCCTGTTTGGTGGAGATGATATTTAATAAAATAAGTAGAAATCCACTAAAAGTTTTGTTTGGTTATCTTGCAATCCCGAGATAATCGTCTCCATGCTCCAAATCCATTTTAAAGCCATTTCAAAGGCATTTTGCGCATACATGAAATTAACACATTTTTCTCCAAAACTATAACACATGCAAGCTTGTCCTGTTTGGTGGAGATGATATTTAATAAAATAAGTAGAAATCCACTAAAAGTTTTGTTTGGTTATCTTGCAATCCCGAGATAATCGTCTCCATGCTCCAAATCCATTTTAAAGCCATTTTTAAGGCATTTCGCGCATACATGAAATGAACACATTTTTCTCCAAAACTATAACAGATGCAAGCTTGTCCTGTTTGGTGGAGATGATATTTAATAAAATAAGTAGAAATCCACTAAAAGTTTTGTTTGGTTATCTTGCAATCCCGAGATAATCGTCTCCATGCTCCAAATCCATTTTAAAGCCATTTTTAAGGCATTTCGCGCATACATGAAATGAACACATTTTTCTCCAAAACTATAACAGATGCAAGCTTGTCCTGTTTGGTGGAGATGATATTTAATAAAATAAGTAGAAATCCACTAAAAGTTTTGTTTGGTTATATTGCAATCCCGAGATAATCGTCTCCATGCTCCAAATCCATTTTAAAGCCATTTTTAAGGCATTTCGCGCATACATGAAATGAACACATTTTTCTCCAAAACTATAACAGATGCAAGCTTGTCCTGTTTGGTGGAGATGATATTTAATAAAATAAGTAGAAATCCACTAAAAGTTTTGTTTGGTTATCTTGCAATCCCGAGATAATCGTCTCCATGCTCCAAATCCATTTTAAAGCCATTTTTAAGGCATTTCGCGCATACATGAAATGAACACATTTTTCTCCAAAACTATAACAGATGCAAGCTTGTCCTGTTTGGTGGAGATGATATTTAATAAAATAAGTAGAAATCCACTAAAAGTTTTGTTTGGTTATCTTGCAATCCCGAGATAATCGTCTCCATGCTCCAAATCCATTTTAAAGCCATTTTTAAGGCATTTCGCGCATACATGAAATGAACACATTTTTCTCCAAAACTATAACAGATGCAAGCTTGTCCTGTTTGGTGGAGATGATATTTAATAAAATAAGTAGAAATCCACTAAAAGTTTTGTTTGGTTATCTTGCAATCCCGAGATAATCGTCTCCATGCTCCAAATCCATTTTAAAGCCATTTTTAAGGCATTTCGCGCATACATGAAATGAACACATTTTTCTCCAAAACTATAACAGATGCAAGCTTGTCCTGTTTGGTGGAGATGATATTTAATAAAATAAGTAGAAATCCACTAAAAGTTTTGTTTGGTTATCTTGCAATCCCGAGATAATCGTCTCCATGCTCCAAATCCATTTTAAAGCCATTTTTAAGGCATTTCGCGCATACATGAAATGAACACATTTTTCTCCAAAACTATAACAGATGCAAGCTTGTCCTGTTTGGTGGAGATGATATTTAATAAAATAAGTAGAAATCCACTAAAAGTTTTGTTTGGTTATCTTGCAATCCCGAGATAATCGTCTCCATGCTCCAAATCCATTTTAAAGCCATTTCAAAGGCATTTTGCGCATACATGAAATTAACACATTTTTCTCCAAAACTATAACACATGCAAGCTTGTCCTGTTTGGTGGAGATGATATTTAATAAAATAAGTAGAAATCCACTAAAAGTTTTTTTTGGTTATCTTGCAATCCCGAGATAATCGTCTCCATGCTCCAAATCCATTTTAAAGCCATTTTTAAGGCATTTCGCGCATACATGAAATGAACACATTTTTCTCCAAAACTATAACAGATGCAAGCTTGTCCTGTTCGGTGGAGATGATATTTAATAAAATAAGTAGAAATCCACTAAAAGTTTTGTTTGGTTATCTTGCAATCCCGAGATAATCGTCTCCATGCTCCAAATCCATTTTAAAGCCATTTTTAAGGCATTTCGCGCATACATGAAATGAACACATTTTTCTCCAAAACTATAACAGATGCAAGCTTGTCCTGTTTGGTGGAGATGATATTTAATAAAATAAGTAGAAATCCACTAAAAGTTTTGTTTGGTTATCTTGCAATCCCGAGATAATCGTCTCCATGCTCCAAATCCATTTTAAAGCCATTTTTAAGGCATTTCGCGCATACATGAAATGAACACATTTTTCTCCAAAACTATAACAGATGCAAGCTTGTCCTGTTTGGTGGAGATGATATTTAATAAAATAAGTAGAAATCCACTAAAAGTTTTGTTTGGTTATCTTGCAATCCCGAGATAATCGTCTCCATGCTCCAAATCCATTTTAAAGCCATTTTTAAGGCATTTCGCGCATACATGAAATGAACACATTTTTCTCCAAAACTATAACAGATGCAAGCTTGTCCTGTTTGGTGGAGATAATATTTAATAAAATAAGTAGAAATCTACTAAAAGTTTCGTTTGTTTATATTGCCATCCTGAGATAATCGTCTCCATGCTCCAAATCCATTTTAAAGCCATTTCAAAGGCATTTTGCGCATACATGAAATGAACACATTTTTCTCCAAAACTATAACACATGCAAGCTTGTCCTGTTTGGTGGAGATGATATTTAATAAAATAAGTAGAAATCCACTAAAAGTTTTGTTTGGTTATCTTGCAATCCCGAGATAATCGTCTCCATGCTCCAAATCCATTTTAAAGCCATTTTTAAGGCATTTCGCGCATACATGAAATGAACACATTTTTCTCCAAAACTATAACAGATGCAAGCTTGTCCTGTTTGGTGGAGATAATATTTAATAAAATAAGTAGAAATCTACTAAAAGTTTCGTTTCTTTATATTGCCATCCTGAGATAATCGTCTCCATGCTCCAAATCCATTTTAAAGCCATTTCAAAGGCATTTTGCGCATACATGAAATGAACACATTTTTCTCCAAAACTATAACACATGCAAGCTTGTCCTGTTTGGTGGAGATGATATTTAATAAAATAAGTAGAAATCCACTAAAAGTTTTGTTTGGTTATCTTGCAATCCCGAGATAATCGTCTCCATGCTCCAAATCCATTTTAAAGCCATTTTTAAGGCATTTCGCGCATACATGAAATGAACACATTTTTCTCCAAAACTATAACAGATGCAAGCTTGTCCTGTTTGGTGGAGATGATATTTAATAAAAATAAGTAGAAATCCACTAAAAGTTTTGTTTGGTTATCTTGCAATCCCGAGATAATCGTCTCCATGCTCCAAATCCATTTTAAAGCAATTTTTAAGGCATTTCGCGCATACATGAAATGAACACATTTTTCTCCAAAACTATAACAGATGCAAGCTTGTCCTGTTTGGTGGAGATAATATTTAATAAAATAAGTAGAAATCCACTAAAAGTTTTGTTTGGATATCTTGCAATCCCGAGATAATCGTCTCCATGCTCCAAATCCATTTTAAAGTCATTGTTAAGGCATTTCGCGCATACATGAAATGAACACATTTTTCTCCAAAACTATAACAGATGCAAGCTTGTCCTGTTTGGTGGAGATGATATTTAATAAAAATAAGTAGAAATCCACTAAAAGTTTTGTTTGGTTATCTTGCAATCCCGAGATAATCGTCTCCATGCTCCAAATCCATTTTAAAGCCATTTTTAAGGCATTTCGCGCATAGATGAAATGAACACATTTTTCTCCAAAACTATAACAGATGCAAGCTTGTCCTGTTTGGTGGAGATGATATTTAATAAAATAAGTAGAAATCCACTAAAAGTTTTGTTTGGTTATCTTGCAATCCCGAGATAATCGTCTCCATGCTCCAAATCCATTTTAAAGCCATTTTTAAGGCATTTCGCGCATACATGAAATGAACACATTTTTCTCCAAAACTATAACAGATGCAAGCTTGTCCTGTTTGGTGGAGATAATATTTAATAAAATAAGTAGAAATCTACTAAAAGTTTCGTTTGTTTATATTGCCATCCTGAGATAATCGTCTCCATGCTCCAAATCCATTTTAAAGCCATTTCAAAGGCATTTTGCGCATACATGAAATGAACACATTTTTCTCCAAAACTATAACACATGCAAGCTTGTCCTGTTTGGTGGAGATGATATTTAATAAAATAAGTAGAAATCCACTAAAAGTTTTGTTTGGTTATCTTGCAATCCCGAGATAATCGTCTCCATGCTCCAAATCCATTTTAAAGCCATTTTTAAGGCATTTCGCGCATACATGAAATGAACACATTTTTCTCCAAAACTATAACAGATGCAAGCTTGTCCTGTTTGGTGGAGATGATATTTAATAAAATAAGTAGAAATCCACTAAAAGTTTTGTTTGGTTATCTTGCAATCCCGAGATAATCGTCTCCATGCTCCAAATCCATTTTAAAGCCATTTTTAAGGCATTTCGCGCATACATGAAATGAACACATTTTTCTCCAAAACTATAACAGATGCAAGCTTGTCCTGTTTGGTGGAGATGATATTTAATAAAATAAGTAGAAATCCACTAAAAGTTTTGTTTGGTTATCTTGCAATCCCGAGATAATCGTCTCCATGCTCCAAATCCATTTTAAAGCCATTTTTAAGGCATTTCGCGCATACATGAAATGAACACATTTTTCTCCAAAACTATAACAGATGCAAGCTTGTCCTGTTTGGTGGAGATGATATTTAATAAAATAAGTAGAAATCCACTAAAAGTTTTGTTTGGTTATCTTGCAATCCCGAGATAATCGTCTCCATGCTCCAAATCCATTTTAAAGCCATTTTAAGGCATTTCGCGCATACATGAAATGAACACATTTTTCTCCAAAACTATAACAGATGCAAGCTTGTCCTGTTTGGTGGAGATGATATTTAATAAAATAAGTAGAAATCCACTAAAAGTTTTGTTTGGTTAT
The DNA here is from genome assembly GCF_048569485.1 of Anomaloglossus baeobatrachus. Lineage (NCBI taxonomy): Eukaryota > Metazoa > Chordata > Amphibia > Anura > Aromobatidae > Anomaloglossus > Anomaloglossus baeobatrachus. The sequence goes on along the minus strand of NW_027442484.1, from coordinate 58,079 downwards.
ATTGCAATCCCGAGATAATCGTCTCCATGCTCCAAATCCATTTTAAAGCCATTTTTAAGGCATTTCGCGCATACATGAAATGAACACATTTTTCTTTAAAACTATAACAGATACAAGCTTGTCCTGTTTGGTGGAGATGATATTTAATAAAATAAGTAGAAATCCACTAAAAGTTTTGTTTGGTTATCTTGCAATCCCGAGATAATCGTCTCCATGCTCCAAATCCATTTTAAAGCCATTTTTAAGGCATTTCGCGCATACATGAAATGAACACATTTTTCTTCAAAACTATAACAGATGCAAGCTTGTCCTGTTTGGTGGAGATGATATTTAATAAAATAAGTAGAAATCCACTAAACGTTTTGTTTGGTTATCTTGCAATCCCGAGATAATCGTCTCCATGCTCCAAATCCATTTTAAAGCCATTTTTAAGGCATTTCGCGCATACATGAAATGAACACATTTTTCTCCAAAACTATAACAGATGCAAGCTTGTCCTGTTTGGTGGAGATGATATTTAATAAAATAAGTAGAAATCCACTAAAAGTTTTGTTTGGTTATATTGCAATCCCGAGATAATCGTCTCCATGCTCCAAATCCATTTTAAAGCCATTTTTAAGGCATTTCGCGCATACATGAAATGAACACATTTTTCTCCAAAACTATAACAGATGCAAGCTTGTCCTGTTTGGTGGAGATGATATTTAATAAAATAAGTAGAAATCCACTAAAAGTTTTGTTTGGTTATCTTGCAATCCCGAGATAATCGTCTCCATGCTCCAAATCCATTTTAAAGCCATTTTTAAGGCATTTCGCGCATACATGAAATGAACACATTTTTCTCCAAAACTATAACAGATGCAAGCTTGTCCTGTTTGGTGGAGATGATATTTAATAAAATAAGTAGAAATCCACTAAAAGTTTTGTTTGGTTATCTTGCAATCCCGAGATAATCGTCTCCATGCTCCAAATCCATTTTAAAGCCATTTCAAAGGCATTTTGCGCATACATGAAATTAACACATTTTTCTCCAAAACTATAACACATGCAAGCTTGTCCTGTTTGGTGGAGATGATATTTAATAAAATAAGTAGAAATCCACTAAAAGTTTTGTTTGGTTATCTTGCAATCCCGAGATAATCGTCTCCATGCTCCAAATCCATTTTAAAGCCATTTTTAAGGCATTTCGCGCATACATGAAATGAACACATTTTTCTCCAAAACTATAACAGATGCAAGCTTGTACTGTTTGGTGGAGATGATATTTAATAAAATAAGTAGAAATCCACTAAAAGTTTTGTTTGGTTATCTTGCAATCCCGAGATAATCGTCTCCATGCTCCAAATCCATTTTAAAGCCATTTTTAAGGCATTTCGCGCATACATGAAATGAACACATTTTTCTCCAAAACTATAACAGATGCAAGCTTGTCCTGTTTGGTGGAGATGATATTTAATAAAATAAGTAGAAATCCACTAAACGTTTTGTTTGGTTATCTTGCAATCCCGAGATAATCGTCTCCATGCTCCAAATCCATTTTAAAGCCATTTTTAAGGCATTTCGCGCATACATGAAATGAACACATTTTTCTCCAAAACTATAACAGATGCAAGCTTGTCCTGTTTGGTGGAGATGATATTTAATAAAATAAGTAGAAATCCACTAAAAGTTTTGTTTGGTTATATTGCAATCCCGAGATAATCGTCTCCATGCTCCAAATCCATTTTAAAGCCATTTTTAAGGCATTTCGCGCATACATGAAATGAACACATTTTTCTCCAAAACTATAACAGATGCAAGCTTGTCCTGTTTGGTGGAGATGATATTTAATAAAATAAGTAGAAATCCACTAAAAGTTTTGTTTGGTTATATTGCAATCCCGAGATAATCGTCTCCATGCTCCAAATCCATTTTAAAGCCATTTTTAAGGCATTTCGCGCATACATGAAATGAACACATTTTTCTCCAAAACTATAACAGATGCAAGCTTGTCCTGTTTGGTGGAGATGATATTTAATAAAATAAGTAGAAATCCACTAAAAGTTTTGTTTGGTTATCTTGCAATCCCGAGATAATCGTCTCCATGCTCCAAATCCATTTTAAAGCCATTTTTAAGGCATTTCGCGCATACATGAAATGAACACATTTTTCTCCAAAACTATAACAGATGCAAGCTTGTCCTGTTTGGTGGAGATGATATTTAATAAAATAAGTAGAAATCCACTAAAAGTTTTGTTTGGTTATCTTGCAATCCCGAGATAATCGTCTCCATGCTCCAAATCCATTTTAAAGCCATTTCAAAGGCATTTTGCGCATACATGAAATTAACACATTTTTCTCCAAAACTATAACACATGCAAGCTTGTCCTGTTTGGTGGAGATGATATTTAATAAAATAAGTAGAAATCCACTAAAAGTTTTGTTTGGTTATCTTGCAATCCCGAGATAATCGTCTCCATGCTCCAAATCCATTCTAAAGCCATTTTTAAGGCATTTCGCGCATACATGAAATGAACACATTTTTCTCCAAAACTATAACAGATGCAAGCTTGTCCTGTTTGGTGGAGATGATATTTAATAAAATAAGTAGAAATCCACTAAAAGTTTTGTTTGGTTATCTTGCAATCCCGAGATAATCGTCTCCATGCTCCAAATCCATTTTAAAGCCATTTTTAAGGCATTTCGCGCATACATGAAATGAACACATTTTTCTCCAAAACTATAACAGATGCAAGCTTGTCCTGTTTGGTGGAGATGATATTTAATAAAATAAGTAGAAATCCACTAAAAGTTTTGTTTGGTTATCTTGCAATCCCGAGATAATCGTCTCCATGCTCCAAATCCATTTTAAAGCCATTTTTAAGGCATTTCGCGCATACATGAAATGAACACATTTTTCTCCAAAACTATAACAGATGCAAGCTTGTCCTGTTTGGTGGAGATGATATTTAATAAAATAAGTAGAAATCCACTAAAAGTTTTGTTTGGTTATCTTGCAATCCCGAGATAATCGTCTCCATGCTCCAAATCCATTTTAAAGCCATTTTTAAGGCATTTCGCGCATACATGAAATGAACACATTTTTCTCCAAAACTATAACAGATGCAAGCTTGTCCTGTTTGGTGGAGATGATATTTAATAAAATAAGTAGAAATCCACTAAAAGTTTTGTTTGGTTATCTTGCAATCCCGAGATAATCGTCTCCATGCTCCAAATCCATTTTAAAGCCATTTCAAAGGCATTTTGCGCATACATGAAATGAACACATTTTTCTCCAAAACTATAACACATGCAAGCTTGTCCTGTTTGGTGGAGATGATATTTAATAAAATAAGTAGAAATCTACTAAAAGTTTTGTTTGGTTATCTTGCAATCCCGAGATAATCGTCTCCATGCTCCAAATCCATTTTAAAGCCATTTTTAAGGCATTTCGCGCATACATGAAATGAACACATTTTTCTCCAAAACTATAACAGATGCAAGCTTGTCCTGTTTGGTGGAGATGATATTTAATAAAATAAGTAGAAATCCACTAAAAGTTTTGTTTGGTTATCTTGCAATCCCGAGATAATCGTCTCCATGCTCCAAATCCATTTTAAAGCCATTTTTAAGGCATTTCGCGCATACATGAAATGAACACATTTTTCTCCAAAACTATAACAGATGCAAGCTTGTCCTGTTTGGTGGAGATGATATTTAATAAAATAAGTAGAAATCCACTAAAAGTTTTGTTTGGTTATCTTGCAATCCCGAGATAATCGTCTCCATGCTCCAAATCCATTTTAAAGCCATTTCAAAGGCATTTTGCGCATACATGAAATTAACACATTTTTCTCCAAAACTATAACACATGCAAGCTTGTCCTGTTTGGTGGAGATGATATTTAATAAAATAAGTAGAAATCCACTAAAAGTTTTGTTTGGTTATCTTGCAATCCCGAGATAATCGTCTCCATGCTCCAAATCCATTCTAAAGCCATTTTTAAGGCATTTCGCGCATACATGAAATGAACACATTTTTCTCCAAAACTATAACAGATGCAAGCTTGTCCTGTTTGGTGGAGATGATATTTAATAAAATAAGTAGAAATCCACTAAAAGTTTTGTTTGGTTATCTTGCAATCCCGAGATAATCGTCTCCATGCTCCAAATCCATTTTAAAGCCATTTTTAAGGCATTTCGCGCATACATGAAATGAACACATTTTTCTCCAAAACTATAACAGATGCAAGCTTGTCCTGTTTGGTGGAGATGATATTTAATAAAATAAGTAGAAATCCACTAAAAGTTTTGTTTGGTTATCTTGCAATCCCGAGATAATCGTCTCCATGCTCCAAATCCATTTTAAAGCCATTTTTAAGGCATTTCGCGCATACATGAAATGAACACATTTTTCTCCAAAACTATAACAGATGCAAGCTTGTCCTGTTTGGTGGAGATGATATTTAATAAAATAAGTAGAAATCCACTAAAAGTTTTGTTTGGTTATCTTGCAATCCCGAGATAATCGTCTCCATGCTCCAAATCCATTTTAAAGCCATTTTTAAGGCATTTCGCGCATACATGAAATGAACACATTTTTCTCCAAAACTATAACAGATGCAAGCTTGTCCTGTTTGGTGGAGATGATATTTAATAAAATAAGTAGAAATCCACTAAAAGTTTTGTTTGGTTATCTTGCAATCCCGAGATAATCGTCTCCATGCTCCAAATCCATTTTAAAGCCATTTCAAAGGCATTTTGCGCATACATGAAATGAACACATTTTTCTCCAAAACTATAACACATGCAAGCTTGTCCTGTTTGGTGGAGATGATATTTAATAAAATAAGTAGAAATCTACTAAAAGTTTTGTTTGGTTATCTTGCAATCCCGAGATAATCGTCTCCATGCTCCAAATCCATTTTAAAGCCATTTTTAAGGCATTTCGCGCATACATGAAATGAACACATTTTTCTCCAAAACTATAACAGATGCAAGCTTGTCCTGTTTGGTGGAGATGATATTTAATAAAATAAGTAGAAATCCACTAAAAGTTTTGTTTGGTTATCTTGCAATCCCGAGATAATCGTCTCCATGCTCCAAATCCATTTTAAAGCCATTTTTAAGGCATTTCGCGCATACATGAAATGAACACATTTTTCTCCAAAACTATAACAGATGCAAGCTTGTCCTGTTTGGTGGAGATGATATTTAATAAAATAAGTAGAAATCCACTAAAAGTTTTGTTTGGTTATCTTGCAATCCCGAGATAATCGTCTCCATGCTCCAAATCCATTTTAAAGCCATTTCAAAGGCATTTTGCGCATACATGAAATGAACACATTTTTCTCCAAAACTATAACACATGCAAGCTTGTCCTGTTTGGTGGAGATGATATTTAATAAAATAAGTAGAAATCCACTAAAAGTTTTGTTTGGTTATCTTGCAATCCCGAGATAATCGTCTCCATGCTCCAAATCCATTTTAAAGCCATTTTTAAGGCATTTCGCGCATACATGAAATGAACACATTTTTCTCCAAAACTATAACAGATGCAAGCTTGTCCTGTTTGGTGGAGATGATATTTAATAAAATAAGTAGAAATCCACTAAAATTTTTGTTTGGTTATCTTGCAATCCCGAGATAATCGTCTCCATGCTCCAAATCCATTTTAAAGCCATTTTTAAGGCATTTCGCGCATACATGAAATGAACACATTTTTCTCCAAAACTATAACAGATGCAAGCTTGTCCTGTTTGGTGGAGATGATATTTAATAAAATAAGTAGAAATCCACTAAAAGTTTTGTTTGGTTATATTGCAATCCCGAGATAATCGTCTCCATGCTCCAAATCCATTTTAAAGCCATTTTTAAGGCATTTCGCGCATACATGAAATGAACACATTTTTCTCCAAAACTATAACAGATGCAAGCTTGTCCTGTTTGGTGGAGATGATATTTAATAAAATAAGTAGAAATCCACTAAAAGTTTTGTTTGGTTATCTTGCAATCCCGAGATAATCGTCTCCATGCTCCAAATCCATTTTAAAGCCATTTTTAAGGCATTTTGCGCATACATGAAATGAACACATTTTTCTCCAAAACTATAACAGATGCAAGCTTGTCCTGTTTGGTGGAGATAATATTTAATAAAATAAGTAGAAATCTACTAAAAGTTTCGTTTGTTTATATTGCCATCCTGAGATAATCGTCTCCATGCTCCAAATCCATTTTAAAGCCATTTCAAAGGCATTTTGCGCATACATGAAATGAACACATTTTTCTCCAAAACTATAACACATGCAAGCTTGTCCTGTTTGGTGGAGATGATATTTAATAAAATAAGTAGAAATCCACTAAAAGTTTTGTTTGGTTATCTTGCAATCCCGAGATAATCGTCTCCATGCTCCAAATCCATTTTAAAGCCATTTTTAAGGCATTTCGCGCATACATGAAATGAACACATTTTTCTCCAAAACTATAACAGATGCAAGCTTGTCCTGTTTGGTGGAGATGATATTTAATAAAATAAGTAGAAATCCACTAAAAGTTTTGTTTGGTTATCTTGCAATCCCGAGATAATCGTCTCCATGCTCCAAATCCATTTTAAAGCCATTTTTAAGGCATTTCGCGCATACATGAAATGAACACATTTTTCTCCAAAACTATAACAGATGCAAGCTTGTCCTGTTTGGTGGAGATGATATTTAATAAAATAAGTAGAAATCCACTAAAAGTTTTGTTTGGTTATCTTGCAATCCCGAGATAATCGTCTCCATGCTCCAAATCCATTTTAAAGCCATTTTTAAGGCATTTCGCGCATACATGAAATGAACACATTTTTCTCCAAAACTATAACAGATGCAAGCTTGTCCTGTTTGGTGGAGATGATATTTAATAAAATAAGTAGAAATCCACTAAAAGTTTTGTTTGGTTATCTTGCAATCCCGAGATAATCGTCTCCATGCTCCAAATCCATTTTAAAGCCATTTTTAAGGCATTTCGCGCATACATGAAATGAACACATTTTTCTCCAAAACTATAACAGATGCAAGCTTGTCCTGTTTGGTGGAGATGATATTTAATAAAATAAGTAGAAATCCACTAAAAGTTTTGTTTGGTTATCTTGCAATCCCGAGATAATCGTCTCCATGCTCCAAATCCATTTTAAAGCCATTTCAAAGGCATTTTGCGCATACATGAAATGAACACATTTTTCTCCAAAACTATAACACATGCAAGCTTGTCCTGTTTGGTGGAGATGATATTTAATAAAATAAGTAGAAATCCACTAAAAGTTTTGTTTGGTTATCTTGCAATCCCGAGATAATCGTCTCCATGCTCCAAATCCATTTTAAAGCCATTTTTAAGGCATTTCGCGCATACATGAAATGAACACATTTTTCTCCAAAACTATAACAGATGCAAGCTTGTCCTGTTTGGTGGAGATGATATTTAATAAAATAAGTAGAAATCCACTAAAAGTTTTGTTTGGTTATCTTGCAATCCCGAGATAATCGTCTCCATGCTCCAAATCCATTTTAAAGCCATTTTTAAGGCATTTCGCGCATACATGAAATGAACACATTTTTCTCCAAAACTATAACAGATGCAAGCTTGTCCTGTTTGGTGGAGATGATATTTAATAAAATAAGTGGAAATCCACTAAAATTTTTGTTTGGTTATCTTGCAATCCCGAGATAATCGTCTCCATGCTCCAAATCCATTTTAAAGCCATTTTTAAGGCATTTCGCGCATACATGAAATGAACACATTTTTCTCCAAAACTATAACAGATGCAAGCTTGTCCTGTTTGGTGGAGATGATATTTAATAAAATAAGTAGAAATCCACTAAAAGTTTTGTTTGGTTATCTTGCAATCCCGAGATAATCGTCTCCATGCTCCAAATCCATTTTAAAGCCATTTTTAAGGCATTTCGCGCATACATGAAATGAACACATTTTTCTCCAAAACTATAACAGATGCAAGCTTGTCCTGTTTGGTGGAGATGATATTTAATAAAATAAGTAGAAATCCACTAAAAGTTTTGTTTGGTTATCTTGCAATCCCGAGATAATCGTCTCCATGCTCCAAATCCATTTTAAAGCCATTTTTAAGGCATTTTGCGCATACATGAAATGAACACATTTTTCTCCAAAACTATAACAGATGCAAGCTTGTCCTGTTTGGTGGAGATAATATTTAATAAAATAAGTAGAAATCTACTAAAAGTTTCGTTTGTTTATATTGCCATCCTGAGATAATCGTCTCCATGCTCCAAATCCATTTTAAAGCCATTTCAAAGGCATTTTGCGCATACATGAAATGAACACATTTTTCTCCAAAACTATAACACATGCAAGCTTGTCCTGTTTGGTGGAGATGATATTTAATAAAATAAGTAGAAATCCACTAAAAGTTTTGTTTGGTTATCTTGCAATCCCGAGATAATCGTCTCCATGCTCCAAATCCATTTTAAAGCCATTTTTAAGGCATTTCGCGCATACATGAAATGAACACATTTTTCTCCAAAACTATAACAGATGCAAGCTTGTCCTGTTTGGTGGAGATGATATTTAATAAAATAAGTGGAAATCCACTAAAATTTTTGTTTGGTTATCTTGCAATCCCGAGATAATCGTCTCCATGCTCCAAATCCATTTTAAAGCCATTTTTAAGGCATTTCGCGCATACATGAAATGAACACATTTTTCTCCAAAACTATAACAGATGCAAGCTTGTCCTGTTTGGTGGAGATGATATTTAATAAAATAAGTAGAAATCCACTAAAATTTTTGTTTGGTTATCTTGCAATCCCGAGATAATCGTCTCCATGCTCCAAATCCATTTTAAAGCCATTTTTAAGGCATTTCGCGCATACATGAAATGAACACATTTTTCTCCAAAACTATAACAGATGCAAGCTTGTCCTGTTTGGTGGAGATGATATTTAATAAAATAAGTAGAAATCCACTAAAAGTTTTGTTTGGTTATCTTGCAATCCCGAGATAATCGTCTCCATGCTCCAAATCCATTTTAAAGCCATTTTTAAGGCATTTCGCGCATACATGAAATGAACACATTTTTCTCCAAAACTATAACAGATGCAAGCTTGTCCTGTTTGGTGGAGATGATATTTAATAAAATAAGTAGAAATCCACTAAAAGTTTTGTTTGGTTATCTTGCAATCCCGAGATAATCGTCTCCATGCTCCAAATCCATTTTAAAGCCATTTTTAAGGCATTTTGCGCATACATGAAATGAACACATTTTTCTCCAAAACTATAACAGATGCAAGCTTGTCCTGTTTGGTGGAGATAATATTTAATAAAATAAGTAGAAATCTACTAAAAGTTTCGTTTGTTTATATTGCCATCCTGAGATAATCGTCTCCATGCTCCAAATCCATTTTAAAGCCATTTCAAAGGCATTTTGCGCATACATGAAATGAACACATTTTTCTCCAAAACTATAACACATGCAAGCTTGTCCTGTTTGGTGGAGATGATATTTAATAAAATAAGTAGAAATCCACTAAAAGTTTTGTTTGGTTATCTTGCAATCCCGAGATAATCGTCTCCATGCTCCAAATCCATTTTAAAGCCATTTTTAAGGCATTTCGCGCATACATGAAATGAACACATTTTTCTCCAAAACTATAACAGATGCAAGCTTGTCCTGTTTGGTGGAGATGATATTTAATAAAATAAGTAGAAATCCACTAAAAGTTTTGTTTGGTTATCTTGCAATCCCGAGATAATCGTCTCCATGCTCCAAATCCATTTTAAAGCCATTTTTAAGGCATTTCGCGCATACATGAAATGAACACATTTTTCTCCAAAACTATAACAGATGCAAGCTTGTCCTGTTTGGTGGAGATGATATTTAATAAAATAAGTAGAAATCCACTAAAAGTTTTGTTTGGTTATCTTGCAATCCCGAGATAATCGTCTCCATGCTCCAAATCCATTTTAAAGCCATTTTTAAGGCATTTCGCGCATACATGAAATGAACACATTTTTCTCCAAAACTATAACAGATGCAAGCTTGTCCTGTTTGGTGGAGATGATATTTAATAAAATAAGTAGAAATCCACTAAAAGTTTTGTTTGGTTATCTTGCAATCCCGAGATAATCGTCTCCATGCTCCAAATCCATTTTAAAGCCATTTTTAAGGCATTTCGCGCATACATGAAATGAACACATTTTTCTCCAAAACTATAACAGATGCAAGCTTGTCCTGTTTGGTGGAGATGATATTTAATAAAATAAGTAGAAATCCACTAAAAGTTTTGTTTGGTTATCTTGCAATCCCGAGATAATCGTCTCCATGCTCCAAATCCATTTTAAAGCCATTTCAAAGGCATTTTGCGCATACATGAAATGAACACATTTTTCTCCAAAACTATAACACATGCAAGCTTGTCCTGTTTGGTGGAGATGATATTTAATAAAATAAGTAGAAATCCACTAAAAGTTTTGTTTGGTTATCTTGCAATCCCGAGATAATCGTCTCCATGCTCCAAATCCATTTTAAAGCCATTTTTAAGGCATTTCGCGCATACATGAAATGAACACATTTTTCTCCAAAACTATAACAGATGCAAGCTTGTCCTGTTTGGTGGAGATGATATTTAATAAAATAAGTAGAAATCCACTAAAAGTTTTGTTTGGTTATCTTGCAATCCCGAGATAATCGTCTCCATGCTCCAAATCCATTTTAAAGCCATTTTTAAGGCATTTCGCGCATACATGAAATGAACACATTTTTCTCCAAAACTATAACAGATGCAAGCTTGTCCTGTTTGGTGGAGATGATATTTAATAAAATAAGTGGAAATCCACTAAAATTTTTGTTTGGTTATCTTGCAATCCCGAGATAATCGTCTCCATGCTCCAAATCCATTTTAAAGCCATTTTTAAGGCATTTCGCGCATACATGAAATGAACACATTTTTCTCCAAAACTATAACAGATGCAAGCTTGTCCTGTTTGGTGGAGATGATATTTAATAAAATAAGTAGAAATCCACTAAAAGTTTTGTTTGGTTATCTTGCAATCCCGAGATAATCGTCTCCATGCTCCAAATCCATTTTAAAGCCATTTTTAAGGCATTTCGCGCATACATGAAATGAACACATTTTTCTCCAAAACTATAACAGATGCAAGCTTGTCCTGTTTGGTGGAGATGATATTTAATAAAATAAGTAGAAATCCACTAAAAGTTTTGTTTGGTTATCTTGCAATCCCGAGATAATCGTCTCCATGCTCCAAATCCATTTTAAAGCCATTTTTAAGGCATTTTGCGCATACATGAAATGAACACATTTTTCTCCAAAACTATAACAGATGCAAGCTTGTCCTGTTTGGTGGAGATAATATTTAATAAAATAAGTAGAAATCTACTAAAAGTTTCGTTTGTTTATATTGCCATCCTGAGATAATCGTCTCCATGCTCCAAATCCATTTTAAAGCCATTTCAAAGGCATTTTGCGCATACATGAAATGAACACATTTTTCTTCAAAACTATAACACATGCAAGCTTGTCCTGTTTGGTGGAGATGATATTTAATAAAATAAGTAGAAATCCACTAAAAGTTTTGTTTGGTTATCTTGCAATCCCGAGATAATCGTCTCCATGCTCCAAATCCATTTTAAAGCCATTTTTAAGGCATTTCGCGCATACATGAAATGAACACATTTTTCTCCAAAACTATAACAGATGCAAGCTTGTCCTGTTTGGTGGAGATGATATTTAATAAAATAAGTGGAAATCCACTAAAATTTTTGTTTGGTTATCTTGCAATCCCGAGATAATCGTCTCCATGCTCCAAATCCATTTTAAAGCCATTTTTAAGGCATTTCGCGCATACATGAAATGAACACATTTTTCTCCAAAACTATAACAGATGCAAGCTTGTCCTGTTTGGTGGAGATGATATTTAATAAAATAAGTAGAAATCCACTAAAATTTTTGTTTGGTTATCTTGCAATCCCGAGATAATCGTCTCCATGCTCCAAATCCATTTTAAAGCCATTTTTAAGGCATTTCGCGCATACATGAAATGAACACATTTTTCTCCAAAACTATAACAGATGCAAGCTTGTCCTGTTTGGTGGAGATGATATTTAATAAAATAAGTAGAAATCCACTAAAAGTTTTGTTTGGTTATCTTGCAATCCCGAGATAATCGTCTCCATGCTCCAAATCCATTTTAAAGCCATTTTTAAGGCATTTCGCGCATACATGAAATGAACACATTTTTCTCCAAAACTATAACAGATGCAAGCTTGTCCTGTTTGGTGGAGATGATATTTAATAAAATAAGTAGAAATCCACTAAAAGTTTTGTTTGGTTATCTTGCAATCCCGAGATAATCGTCTCCATGCTCCAAATCCATTTTAAAGCCATTTTTAAGGCATTTTGCGCATACATGAAATGAACACATTTTTCTCCAAAACTATAACAGATGCAAGCTTGTCCTGTTTGGTGGAGATAATATTTAATAAAATAAGTAGAAATCTACTAAAAGTTTCGTTTGTTTATATTGCCATCCTGAGATAATCGTCTCCATGCTCCAAATCCATTTTAAAGCCATTTCAAAGGCATTTTGCGCATACATGAAATGAACACATTTTTCTCCAAAACTATAACACATGCAAGCTTGTCCTGTTTGGTGGAGATGATATTTAATAAAATAAGTAGAAATCCACTAAAAGTTTTGTTTGGTTATCTTGCAATCCCGAGATAATCGTCTCCATGCTCCAAATCCATTTTAAAGCCATTTTAAGGCATTTCGCGCATACATGAAATGAACACATTTTTCTCCAAAACTATAACAGATGCAAGCTTGTCCTGTTTGGTGGAGATGATATTTAATAAAATAAGTAGAAATCCACTAAAAGTTTTGTTTGGTTATCTTGCAATCCCGAGATAATCGTCTCCATGCTCCAAATCCATTTTAAAGCCATTTCAAAGGCATTTTGCGCATACATGAAATGAACACATTTTTCTCCAAAACTATAACACATGCAAGCTTGTCCTGTTTGGTGGAGATGATATTTAATAAAATAAGTAGAAATCCACTAAAAGTTTTGTTTGGTTATCTTGCAATCCCGAGATAATCGTCTCCATGCTCCAAATCCATTTTAAAGCCATTTTTAAGGCATTTCGCGCATACATGAAATGAACACATTTTTCTCCAAAACTATAACAGATGCAAGCTTGTCCTGTTTGGTGGAGATGATATTTAATAAAATAAGTAGAAATCCACTAAAAGTTTTGTTTGGTTATCTTGCAATCCCGAGATAATCGTCTCCATGCTCCAAATCCATTTTAAAGCCATTTTTAAGGCATTTCGCGCATACATGAAATGAACACATTTTTCTCCAAAACTATAACAGATGCAAGCTTGTCCTGTTTGGTGGAGATGATATTTAATAAAATAAGTAGAAATCCACTAAAAGTTTTGTTTGGTTATATTGCAATCCCGAGATAATCGTCTCCATGCTCCAAATCCATTTTACAGCCATTTTTAAGGCATTTCGCGCATACATGAAATGAACACATTTTTCTCCAAAACTATAACAGATGCAAGCTTGTCCTGTTTGGTGGAGATGATATTTAATAAAATAAGTAGAAATCCACTAAAAGTTTTGTTTGGTTATCTTGCAATCCCGAGATAATCGTCTCCATGCTCCAAATCCATTTTAAAGCCATTTTTAAGGCATTTTGCGCATACATGAAATGAACACATTTTTCTCCAAAACTATAACAGATGCAAGCTTGTCCTGTTTGGTGGAGATAATATTTAATAAAATAAGTAGAAATCTACTAAAAGTTTCGTTTGTTTATATTGCCATCCTGAGATAATCGTCTCCATGCTCCAAATCCATTTTAAAGCCATTTCAAAGGCATTTTGCGCATACATGAAATGAACACATTTTTCTCCAAAACTATAACACATGCAAGCTTGTCCTGTTTGGTGGAGATGATATTTAATAAAATAAGTAGAAATCCACTAAAAGTTTTGTTTGGTTATCTTGCAATCCCGAGATAATCGTCTCCATGCTCCAAATCCATTTTAAAGCCATTTTTAAGGCATTTCGCGCATACATGAAATGAACACATTTTTCTCCAAAACTATAACAGATGCAAGCTTGTCCTGTTTGGTGGAGATGATATTTAATAAAATAAGTAGAAATCCACTAAAAGTTTTGTTTGGTTATCTTGCAATCCCGAGATAATCGTCTCCATGCTCCAAATCCATTTTAAAGCCATTTTTAAGGCATTTCGCGCATACATGAAATGAACACATTTTTCTCCAAAACTATAACAGATGCAAGCTTGTCCTGTTTGGTGGAGATGATATTTAATAAAATAAGTAGAAATCCACTAAAAGTTTTGTTTGGTTATCTTGCAATCCCGAGATAATCGTCTCCATGCTCCAAATCCATTTTAAAGCCATTTTTAAGGCATTTCGCGCATACATGAAATGAACACATTTTTCTCCAAAACTATAACAGATGCAAGCTTGTCCTGTTTGGTGGAGATGATATTTAATAAAATAAGTAGAAATCCACTAAAAGTTTTGTTTGGTTATCTTGCAATCCCGAGATAATCGTCTCCATGCTCCAAATCCATTTTAAAGCCATTTTTAAGGCATTTCGCGCATACATGAAATGAACACATTTTTCTCCAAAACTATAACAGATGCAAGCTTGTCCTGTTTGGTGGAGATGATATTTAATAAAATAAGTAGAAATCCACTAAAAGTTTTGTTTGGTTATCTTGCAATCCCGAGATAATCGTCTCCATGCTCCAAATCCATTTTAAAGCCATTTCAAAGGCATTTTGCGCATACATGAAATGAACACATTTTTCTCCAAAACTATAACACATGCAAGCTTGTCCTGTTTGGTGGAGATGATATTTAATAAAATAAGTAGAAATCCACTAAAAGTTTTGTTTGGTTATCTTGCAATCCCGAGATAATCGTCTCCATGCTCCAAATCCATTTTAAAGCCATTTTTAAGGCATTTCGCGCATACATGAAATGAACACATTTTTCTCCAAAACTATAACAGATGCAAGCTTGTCCTGTTTGGTGGAGATGATATTTAATAAAATAAGTAGAAATCCACTAAAAGTTTTGTTTGGTTATCTTGCAATCCCGAGATAATCGTCTCCATGCTCCAAATCCATTTTAAAGCCATTTTTAAGGCATTTCGCGCATACATGAAATGAACACATTTTTCTCCAAAACTATAACAGATGCAAGCTTGTCCTGTTTGGTGGAGATGATATTTAATAAAATAAGTAGAAATCCACTAAAATTTTTGATTGGTTATCTTGCAATCCCGAGATAATCGTCTCCATGCTCCAAATCCATTTTAAAGCCATTTTTAAGGCATTTCGCGCATACATGAAATGAACACATTTTTCTCCAAAACTATAACAGATGCAAGCTTGTCCTGTTTGGTGGAGATGATATTTAATAAAATAAGTAGAAATCCACTAAAAGTTTTGTTTGGTTATATTGCAATCCCGAGATAATCGTCTCCATGCTCCAAATCCATTTTAAAGCCATTTTTAAGGCATTTCGCGCATACATGAAATGAACACATTTTTCTCCAAAACTATAACAGATGCAAGCTTGTCCTGTTTGGTGGAGATGATATTTAATAAAATAAGTAGAAATCCACTAAAAGTTTTGTTTGGTTATCTTGCAATCCCGAGATAATCGTCTCCATGCTCCAAATCCATTTTAAAGCCATTTTTAAGGCATTTCGCGCATACATGAAATGAACACATTTTTCTCCAAAACTATAACAGATGCAAGCTTGTCCTGTTTGGTGGAGATAATATTTAATAAAATAAGTAGAAATCTACTAAAAGTTTCGTTTGTTTATATTGCCATCCTGAGATAATCGTCTCCATGCTCCAAATCCATTTTAAAGCCATTTCAAAGGCATTTTGCGCATACATGAAATGAACACATTTTTCTCCAAAACTATAACACATGCAAGCTTGTCCTGTTTGGTGGAGATGATATTTAATAAAATAAGTAGAAATCCACTAAAAGTTTTGTTTGGTTATCTTGCAATCCCGAGATAATCGTCTCCATGCTCCAAATCCATTTTAAAGCCATTTTTAAGGCATTTCGCGCATACATGAAATGAACACATTTTTCTCCAAAACTATAACAGATGCAAGCTTGTCCTGTTTGGTGGAGATGATATTTAATAAAATAAGTAGAAATCCACTAAAAGTTTTGTTTGGTTATCTTGCAATCCCGAGATAATCGTCTCCATGCTCCAAATCCATTTTAAAGCCATTTTTAAGGCATTTCGCGCATACATGAAATGAACACATTTTTCTCCAAAACTATAACACATGCAAGCTTGTCCTGTTTGGTGGAGATGATATTTAATAAAATAAGTAGAAATCCACTAAAAGTTTTGTTTGGTTATCTTGCAATCCCGAGATAATCGTCTCCATGCTCCAAATCCATTTTAAAGCCATTTTTAAGGCATTTCGCGCATACATGAAATGAACACATTTTTCTCCAAAACTATAACAGATGCAAGCTTGTCCTGTTTGGTGGAGATGATATTTAATAAAATAAGTAGAAATCCACTAAAAGTTTTGTTTGGTTATCTTGCAATCCCGAGATAATCGTCTCCATGCTCCAAATCCATTTTAAAGCCATTTTTAAGGCATTTCGCGCATACATGAAATGAACACATTTTTCTCCAAAACTATAACAGATGCAAGCTTGTCCTGTTTGGTGGAGATGATATTTAATAAAATAAGTAGAAATCCACTAAAAGTTTTGTTTGGTTATCTTGCAATCCCGAGATAATCGTCTCCATGCTCCAAATCCATTTTAAAGCCATTTCAAAGGCATTTTGCGCATACATGAAATGAACACATTTTTCTCCAAAACTATAACACATGCAAGCTTGTCCTGTTTGGTGGAGATGATATTTAATAAAATAAGTAGAAATCCACTAAAAGTTTTGTTTGGTTATCTTGCAATCCCGAGATAATCGTCTCCATGCTCCAAATCCATTTTAAAGCCATTTTTAAGGCATTTCGCGCATACATGAAATGAACACATTTTTCTCCAAAACTATAACAGATGCAAGCTTGTCCTGTTTGGTGGAGATGATATTTAATAAAATAAGTAGAAATCCACTAAAAGTTTTGTTTGGTTATCTTGCAATCCCGAGATAATCGTCTCCATGCTCCAAATCCATTTTAAAGCCATTTTTAAGGCATTTCGCGCATACATGAAATGAACACATTTTTCTCCAAAACTATAACAGATGCAAGCTTGTCCTGTTTGGTGGAGATGATATTTAATAAAATAAGTAGAAATCCACTAAAATTTTTGTTTGGTTATCTTGCAATCCCGAGATAATCGTCTCCATGCTCCAAATCCATTTTAAAGCCATTTTTAAGGCATTTCGCGCATACATGAAATGAACACATTTTTCTCCAAAACTATAACATATGCAAGCTTGTCCTGTTTGGTGGAGATGATATTTAATAAAATAAGTAGAAATCCACTAAAATTTTTGTTTGGTTATATTGCAATCCCGAGATAATCGTCTCCATGCTCCAAATCCATTTTAAAACCATTTTTAAGGCATTTCGCGCATACATGAAATGAACACATTTTTCTCCAAAACTATAACAGATGCAAGCTTGTCCTGTTTGGTGGAGATGATATTTAATAAAATAAGTAGAAATCCACTAAAAGTTTTGTTTGGTTATCTTGCAATCCCGAGATAATCGTCTCCATGCTCCAAATCCATTTTAAAGCCATTTTTAAGGCATTTCGCGCATACATGAAATGAACACATTTTTCTCCAAAACTATAACAGATGCAAGCTTGTCCTGTTTGGTGGAGATAATATTTAATAAAATAAGTAGAAATCTACTAAAAGTTTCGTTTGTTTATATTGCCATCCTGAGATAATCGTCTCCATGCTCCAAATCCATTTTAAAGCCATTTCAAAGGCATTTTGCGCATACATGAAATGAACACATTTTTCTCCAAAACTATAACACATGCAAGCTTGTCCTGTTTGGTGGAGATGATATTTAATAAAATAAGTAGAAATCCACTAAAAGTTTTGTTTGGTTATCTTGCAATCCCGAGATAATCGTCTCCATGCTCCAAATCCATTTTAAAGCCATTTTTAAGGCATTTCGCGCATACATGAAATGAACACATTTTTCTCCAAAACTATAACAGATGCAAGCTTGTCCTGTTTGGTGGAGATGATATTTAATAAAATAAGTAGAAATCCACTAAAAGTTTTGTTTGGTTATCTTGCAATCCCGAGATAATCGTCCCCATGCTCCAAATCCATTTTAAAGCCATTTTTAAGGCATTTCGCGCATACATGAAATGAACACATTTTTCTCCAAAACTATAACAGATGCAAGCTTGTCCTGTTTGGTGGAGATGATATTTAATAAAATAAGTAGAAATCCACTAAAATTTTTGTTTGGTTATCTTGCAATCCCGAGATAATCGTCTCCATGCTCCAAATCCATTTTAAAGCCATTTTTAAGGCATTTCGCGCATACATGAAATGAACACATTTTTCTCCAAAACTATAACATATGCAAGCTTGTCCTGTTTGGTGGAGATGATATTTAATAAAATAAGTAGAAATCCACTAAAATTTTTGTTTGGTTATATTGCCATCCCGAGATAATCGTCTCCATGCTCCAAATCCATTTTAAAGCCATTTTTAAGGCATTTCGCGCATACATGAAATGAACACATTTTTCTCCAAAACTATAACAGATGCAAGCTTGTCCTGTTTGGTGGAGATGATATTTAATAAAATAAGTAGAAATCCACTAAAAGTTTTGTTTGGTTATCTTGCAATCCCGAGATAATCGTCTCCATGCTCCAAATCCATTTTAAAGCCATTTTTAAGGCATTTCGCGCATACATGAAATGAACACATTTTTCTCCAAAACTATAACAGATGCAAGCTTGTCCTGTTTGGTGGAGATAATATTTAATAAAATAAGTAGAAATCTACTAAAAGTTTCGTTTGTTTATATTGCCATCCTGAGATAATCGTCTCCATGCTCCAAATCCATTTTAAAGCCATTTCAAAGGCATTTTGCGCATACATGAAATGAACACATTTTTCTCCAAAACTATAACACATGCAAGCTTGTCCTGTTTGGTGGAGATGATATTTAATAAAATAAGTAGAAATCCACTAAAAGTTTTGTTTGGTTATCTTGCAATCCCGAGATAATCGTCTCCATGCTCCAAATCCATTTTAAAGCCATTTTTAAGGCATTTCGCGCATACATGAAATGAACACATTTTTCTCCAAAACTATAACAGATGCAAGCTTGTCCTGTTTGGTGGAGATGATATTTAATAAAATAAGTAGAAATCCACTAAAATTTTTGTTTGGTTATCTTGCAATCCCGAGATAATCGTCTCCATGCTCCAAATCCATTTTAAAGCCATTTTTAAGGCATTTCGCGCATACATGAAATGAACACATTTTTCTCCAAAACTATAACAGATGCAAGCTTGTCCTGTTTGGTGGAGATGATATTTAATAAAATAAGTAGAAATCCACTAAAAGTTTTGTTTGGTTATCTTGCAATCCCGAGATAATCGTCTCCATGCTCCAAATCCATTTTAAAGCCATTTTTAAGGCATTTCGCGCATACATGAAATGAACACATTTTTCTCCAAAACTATAACAGATGCAAGCTTGTCCTGTTTGGTGGAGATGATATTTAATAAAATAAGTAGAAATCCACTAAAAGTTTTGTTTGGTTATCTTGCAATCCCGAGATAATCGTCTCCATGCTCCAAATCCATTTTAAAGCCATTTCAAAGGCATTTTGCGCATACATGAAATGAACACATTTTTCTCCAAAACTATAACAGATGCAAGCTTGTCCTGTTTGGTGGAGATGATATTTAATAAAATAAGTAGAAATCCACTAAAAGTTTTGTTTGGTTATCTTGCAATCCCGAGATAATCGTCTCCATGCTCCAAATCCATTTTAAAGCCATTTCAAAGGCATTTTGCGCATACATGAAATGAACACATTTTTCTCCAAAACTATAACACATGCAAGCTTGTCCTGTTTGGTGGAGATGATATTTAATAAAATAAGTAGAAATCCACTAAAAGTTTTGTTTGGTTATCTTGCAATCCCGAGATAATCATCTCCATGCTCCAAATCCATTTTAAAGCCATTTTTAAGGCATTTCGCGCATACATGAAATGAACACATTTTTCTCCAAAACTATAACAGATGCAAGCTTGTCCTGTTTGGTGGAGATGATATTTAATAAAATAAGTAGAAATCCACTAAAAGTTTTGTTTGGTTATCTTGCAATCCCGAGATAATCGTCTCCATGCTCCAAATCCATTTTAAAGCCATTTCAAAGGCATTTTGCGCATACATGAAATGAACACATTTTTCTCCAAAACTATAACAGATGCAAGCTTGTCCTGTTTGGTGGAGATGATATTTAATAAAATAAGTAGAAATCCACTAAAAGTTTTGTTTGGTTATCTTGCAATCCCGAGATAATCGTCTCCATGCTCCAAATCCATTTTAAAGCCATTTCAAAGGCATTTTGCGCATACATGAAATGAACACATTTTTCTCCAAAACTATAACACATGCAAGCTTGTCCTGTTTGGTGGAGATGATATTTAATAAAATAAGTAGAAATCCACTAAAAGTTTTGTTTGGTTATCTTGCAATCCCGAGATAATCGTCTCCATGCTCCAAATCCATTTTAAAGCCATTTTTAAGGCATTTCGCGCATACATGAAATGAACACATTTTTCTCCAAAACTATAACAGATGCAAGCTTGTCCTGTTTGGTGGAGATGATATTTAATAAAATAAGTAGAAATCCACTAAAAGTTTTGTTTGGTTATCTTGCAATCCCGAGATAATCGTCTCCATGCTCCAAATCCATTTTAAAGCCATTTTTAAGGCATTTCGCGCATACATGAAATGAACACATTTTTCTCCAAAACTATAACAGATGCAAGCTTGTCCTGTTTGGTGGAGATGATATTTAATAAAATAAGTAGAAATCCACTAAAATTTTTGTTTGGTTATCTTGCAATCCCGAGATAATCGTCTCCATGCTCCAAATCCATTTTAAAGCCATTTTTAAGGCATTTCGCGCAAAGATGAAATGAACACATTTTTCTCCAAAACTATAACAGATGCAAGCTTGTCCTGTTTGGTGGAGATGATATTTAATAAAATAAGTAGAAATCCACTAAAAGTTTTGTTTGGTTATCTTGCAATCCCGAGATAATCGTCTCCATGCTCCAAATCCATTTTAAAGCCATTTCAAAGGCATTTTGCGCATACATGAAATGAACACATTTTTCTCCAAAACTATAACACATGCAAGCTTGTCCTGTTTGGTGGAGATGATATTTAATAAAATAAGTAGAAATCCACTAAAAGTTTTGTTTGGTTATCTTGCAATCCCGAGATAATCGTCTCCATGCTCCAAATCAATTTTAAAGCCATTTTTAAGGCATTTCGCGCATACATGAAATGAACACATTTTTCTCCAAAACTATAACAGATGCAAGCTTGTCCTGTTTGGTGGAGATGATATTTAATAAAATAAGTAGAAATCCACTAAAAGTTTTGTTTGGTTATCTTGCAATCCCGAGATAATCGTCTCCATGCTCCAAATCCATTTTAAAGCCATTTCAAAGGCATTTTGCGCATACATGAAATGAACACATTTTTCTCCAAAACTATAACAGATGCAAGCTTGTCCTGTTTGGTGGAGATGATATTTAATAAAATAAGTAGAAATCCACTAAAAGTTTTGTTTGGTTATCTTGCAATCCCGAGATAATCGTCTCCATGCTCCAAATCCATTTTAAAGCCATTTCAAAGGCATTTTGCGCATACATGAAATGAACACATTTTTTTCCAAAACTATAACACATGCAAGCTTGTCCTGTTTGGTGGAGATGATATTTAATAAAATAAGTAGAAATCCACTAAAAGTTTTGTTTGGTTATCTTGCAATCCCGAGATAATCGTCTCCATGCTCCAAATCCATTTTAAAGCCATTTTTAAGGCATTTCGCGCATACATGAAATGAACACATTTTTCTCCAAAACTATAACAGATGCAAGCTTGTCCTGTTTGGTGGAGATGATATTTAATAAAATAAGTAGAAATCCACTAAAAGTTTTGTTTGGTTATCTTGCAATCCCGAGATAATCGTCTCCATGCTCCAAATCGATTTTAAAGCCATTTTTAAGGCATTTCGCGCATACATGAAATGAACACATTTTTCTCCAAAACTATAACAGATGCAAGCTTGTCCTGTTTGGTGGAGATGATATTTATTAAAATAAGTAGAAATTTACTAAAATTTTTGTTTGGTTATCTTGCAATCCCGAGATAATCGTCTCCATGCTCCAAATCCATTTTAAAGCCATTTTTAAGGCATTTCGCGCATACATGAAATGAACACATTTTTCTCCAAAACTATAACAGATGCAAGCTTGTCCTGTTTGGTGGAGATGATATTTAATAAAATAAGTAGAAATCCACTAAAAGTTTTGTTTGGTTATATTGCAATCCCGAGATAATCGTCTCCATGCTCCAAATCCATTTTAAAGCCATTTTTAAGGCATTTCGCGCATACATGAAATGAACACATTTTTCTCCAAAACTATAACAGATGCAAGCTTGTCCTGTTTGGTGGAGATGATATTTAATAAAATAAGTAGAAATCCACTAAAAGTTTTGTTTGGTTATCTTGCAATCCCGAGATAATCGTCTCCATGCTCCAAATCCATTTTAAAGCCATTTTTAAGGCATTTCGCGCATACATGAAATGAACACATTTTTCTCCAAAACTATAACAGATGCAAGCTTGTCCTGTTTGGTGGAGATAATATTTAATAAAATAAGTAGAAATCTACTAAAAGTTTCGTTTGTTTATATTGCCATCCTGAGATAATCGTCTCCATGCTCCAAATCCATTTTAAAGCCATTTCAAAGGCATTTTGCGCATACATGAAATGAACACATTTTTCTCCAAAACTATAACACATGCAAGCTTGTCCTGTTTGGTGGAGATGATATTTAATAAAATAAGTAGAAATCCACTAAAAGTTTTGTTTGGTTGTCTTGCAATCCCGAGATAATCGTCTCCATGCTCCAAATCCATTTTAAAGCCATTTTTAAGGCATTTCGCGCATACATGAAATGAACACATTTTTCTCCAAAACTATAACAGATGCAAGCTTGTCCTGTTTGGTGGAGATGATATTTAATAAAATAAGTAGAAATCCACTAAAAGTTTTGTTTGGTTATCTTGCAATCCCGAGATAATCGTCTCCATGCTCCAAATCCATTTTAAAGCCATTTTTAAGGCATTTCGCGCATACATGAAATGAACACATTTTTCTCCAAAACTATAACAGATGCAAGCTTGTCCTGTTTGGTGGAGATGATATTTAATAAAATAAGTAGAAATCCACTAAAAGTTTTGTTTGGTTATCTTGCAATCCCGAGATAGTCGTCTCCATGCTCCAAATCCATTTTAAAGCCATTTTTAAGGCATTTCGCGCATACATGAAATGAACACATTTTTCTCCAAAACTATAACAGATGCAAGCTTGTCCTGTTTGGTGGAGATGATATTTAATAAAATAAGTAGAAATCCACTAAAAGTTTTGTTTGGTTATCTTGCAATCCCGAGATAATCGTCTCCATGCTCCAAATCCATTTTAAAGCCATTTTTAAGGCATTTCGCGCATACATGAAATGAACACATTTTTCTCCAAAACTATAACAGATGCAAGCTTGTCCTGTTTGGTGGAGATGATATTTAATAAAATAAGTAGAAATCCACTAAAAGTTTTGTTTGGTTATCTTGCAATCCCGAGATAATCGTCTCCATGCTCCAAATCCATTTTAAAGCCATTTCAAAGGCATTTTGCGCATACATGAAATGAACACATTTTTCTCCAAAACTATAACACATGCAAGCTTGTCCTGTTTGGTGGAGATGATATTTAATAAAATAAGTAGAAATCCACTAAAAGTTTTGTTTGGTTATCTTGCAATCCCGAGATAATCGTCTCCATGCTCCAAATCCATTTTAAAGCCATTTTTAAGGCATTTCGCGCATACATGAAATGAACACATTTTTCTCCAAAACTATAACAGATGCAAGCTTGTCCTGTTTGGTGGAGATGATATTTAATAAAATAAGTAGAAATCCACTAAAAGTTTTGTTTGGTTATCTTGCAATCCCGAGATAATCGTCTCCATGCTCCAAATCCATTTTAAAGCCATTTTTAAGGCATTTCGCGCATACATGAAATGAACACATTTTTCTCCAAAACTATAACAGATGCAAGCTTGTCCTGTTTGGTGGAGATGATATTTAATAAAATAAGTAGAAATCCACTAAAATTTTTGTTTGGTTATCTTGCAATCCCGAGATAATCGTCTCCATGCTCCAAATCCATTTTAAAGCCATTTTTAAGGCATTTCGCGCATACATGAAATGAACACATTTTTCTCCAAAACTATAACAGATGCAAGCTTGTCCTGTTTGGTGGAGATGATATTTAATAAAATAAGTAGAAATCCACTAAAAGTTTTGTTTGGTTATATTGCAATCCCGAGATAATCGTCTCCATGCTCCAAATCCATTTTAAAGCCATTTTTAAGGCATTTCGCGCATACATGAAATGAACACATTTTTCTCCAAAACTATAACAGATGCAAGCTTGTCCTGTTTGGTGGAGATGATATTTAATAAAATAAGTAGAAATCCACTAAAAGTTTTGTTTGGTTATCTTGCAATCCCGAGATAATCGTCTCCATGCTCCAAATCCATTTTAAAGCCATTTTTAAGGCATTTCGCACATACATGAAATGAACACATTTTTCGCCAAAACTATAACAGATGCAAGCTTGTCCTGTTTGGTGGAGATGATATTTAATAAAATAAGTAGAAATCCACTAAAAGTTTTGTTTGGTTATCTTGCAATCCCGAGATAATCGTCTCCATGCTCCAAATCCATTTTAAAGCCATTTCAAAGGCATTTTGCGCATACATGAAATGAACACATTTTTCTCCAAAACTATAACACATGCAAGCTTGTCCTGTTTGGTGGAGATGATATTTAATAAAATAAGTAGAAATCCACTAAAAGTTTTGTTTGGTTATCTTGCAATCCCGAGATAATCGTCTCCATGCTCCAAATCCATTTTAAAGCCATTTTTAAGGCATTTCGCGCATACATGAAATGAACACATTTTTCTCCAAAACTATAACAGATGCAAGCTTGTCCTGTTTGGTGGAGATGATATTTAATAAAATAAGTAGAAATCCACTAAAAGTTTTGTTTGGTTATCTTGCAATCCCGAGATAATCGTCTCCATGCTCCAAATCCATTTTAAAGCCATTTTTAAGGCATTTCGCGCATACATGAAATGAACACATTTTTCTCCAAAACTATAACAGATGCAAGCTTGTCCTGTTTGGTGGAGATGATATTTAAAAAAATAAGTAGAAATCCACTAAAAGTTTTGTTTGGTTATCTTGCAATCCCGAGATAATCGTCTCCATGCTCCAAATCCATTTTAAAGCCATTTCAAAGGCATTTCGCGCATACATGAAATGAACACATTTTTCTCCAAAACTATAACAGATGCAAGCTTGTCCTGTTTGGTGGAGATGATATTTAATAAAATAAGTAGAAATCCACTAAAAGTTTTGTTTGGTTATCTTGCAATCCCGAGATAATCGTCTCCATGCTCCAAATCCATTTTAAAGCCATTTCAAAGGCATTTTGCGCATACATGAAATGAACACATTTTTCTCCAAAACTATAACACATGCAAGCTTGTCCTGTTTGGTGGAGATGATATTTAATAAAATAAGTAGAAATCCACTAAAAGTTTTGTTTGGTTATCTTGCAATCCCGAGATAATCGTCTCCATGCTCCAAATCAATTTTAAAGCCATTTTTAAGGCATTTCGCGCATACATGAAATGAACACATTTTTCTCCAAAACTATAACAGATGCAAGCTTGTCCTGTTTGGTGGAGATGATATTTAATAAAATAAGTAGAAATCCACTAAAAGTTTTGTTTGGTTATCTTGCAATCCCGAGATAATCGTCTCCATGCTCCAAATCCATTTTAAAGCCATTTCAAAGGCATTTTGCGCATACATGAAATGAACACATTTTTCTCCAAAACTATAACAGATGCAAGCTTGTCCTGTTTGGTGGAGATGATATTTAATAAAATAAGTAGAAATCCACTAAAAGTTTTGTTTGGTTATCTTGCAATCCCGAGATAATCGTCTCCATGCTCCAAATCCATTTTAAAGCCATTTCAAAGGCATTTTGCGCATACATGAAATGAACACATTTTTTTCCAAAACTATAACACATGCAAGCTTGTCCTGTTTGGTGGAGATGATATTTAATAAAATAAGTAGAAATCCACTAAAAGTTTTGTTTGGTTATCTTGCAATCCCGAGATAATCGTCTCCATGCTCCAAATCCATTTTAAAGCCATTTTTAAGGCATTTCGCGCATACATGAAATGAACACATTTTTCTCCAAAACTATAACAGATGCAAGCTTGTCCTGTTTGGTGGAGATGATATTTAATAAAATAAGTAGAAATCCACTAAAAGTTTTGTTTGGTTATCTTGCAATCCCGAGATAATCGTCTCCATGCTCCAAATCGATTTTAAAGCCATTTTTAAGGCATTTCGCGCATACATGAAATGAACACATTTTTCTCCAAAACTATAACAGATGCAAGCTTGTCCTGTTTGGTGGAGATGATATTTAATAAAATAAGTAGAAATCCACTAAAATTTTTGTTTGGTTATCTTGCAATCCCGAGATAATCGTCTCCATGCTCCAAATCCATTTTAAAGCCATTTTTAAGGCATTTCGCGCATACATGAAATGAACACATTTTTCTCCAAAACTATAACAGATGCAAGCTTGTCCTGTTTGGTGGAGATGATATTTAATAAAATAAGTAGAAATCCACTAAAAGTTTTGTTTGGTTATCTTGCAATCCCGAGATAATCGTCTCCATGCTCCAAATCCATTTTAAAGCCATTTTTAAGGCATTTCGCGCATACATGAAATGAACACATTTTTCTCCAAAACTATAACAGATGCAAGCTTGTCCTGTTTGGTGGAGATGATATTTAATAAAATAAGTAGAAATCCACTAAAAGTTTTGTTTGGTTATCTTGCAATCCCGAGATAATCGTCTCCATGCTCCAAATCGATTTTAAAGCCATTTTTAAGGCATTTCGCGCATACATGAAATGAACACATTTTTCTCCAAAACTATAACAGATGCAAGCTTGTCCTGTTTGGTGGAGATGATATTTAATAAAATAAGTAGAAATCCACTAAAATTTTTGTTTGGTTATCTTGCAATCCCGAGATAATCGTCTCCATGCTCCAAATCCATTTTAAAGCCATTTTTAAGGCATTTCGCGCATACATGAAATGAACACATTTTTCTCCAAAACTATAACAGATGCAAGCTTGTCCTGTTTGGTGGAGATGATATTTAATAAAATAAGTAGAAATCCACTAAAAGTTTTGTTTGGTTATATTGCAATCCCGAGATAATCGTCTCCATGCTCCAAATCCATTTTAAAGCCATTTTTAAGGCATTTCGCGCATACATGAAATGAACACATTTTTCTCCAAAACTATAACAGATGCAAGCTTGTCCTGTTTGGTGGAGATGATATTTAATAAAATAAGTAGAAATCCACTAAAAGTTTTGTTTGGTTATCTTGCAATCCCGAGATAATCGTCTCCATGCTCCAAATCCATTTTAAAGCCATTTTTAAGGCATTTCGCGCATACATGAAATGAACACATTTTTCTCCAAAACTATAACAGATGCAAGCTTGTCCTGTTTGGTGGAGATGATATTTAATAAAATAAGTAGAAATCCACTAAAAGTTTTGTTTGGTTATCTTGCAATCCCGAGATAATCGTCTCCATGCTCCAAATCGATTTTAAAGCCATTTTTAAGGCATTTCGCGCATACATGAAATGAACACATTTTTCTCCAAAACTATAACAGATGCAAGCTTGTCCTGTTTGGTGGAGATGATATTTAATAAAATAAGTAGAAATCCACTAAAATTTTTGTTTGGTTATCTTGCAATCCCGAGATAATCGTCTCCATGCTCCAAATCCATTTTAAAGCCATTTTTAAGGCATTTCGCGCATACATGAAATGAACACATTTTTCTCCAAAACTATAACAGATGCAAGCTTGTCCTGTTTGGTGGAGATGATATTTAATAAAATAAGTAGAAATCCACTAAAAGTTTTGTTTGGTTATATTGCAATCCCGAGATAATCGTCTCCATGCTCCAA
The DNA here is from genome assembly GCF_048569485.1 of Anomaloglossus baeobatrachus. Classification (NCBI taxonomy): domain Eukaryota; kingdom Metazoa; phylum Chordata; class Amphibia; order Anura; family Aromobatidae; genus Anomaloglossus; species Anomaloglossus baeobatrachus. The sequence goes on along the minus strand of NW_027442484.1, from coordinate 29,621 downwards.
ATCCATTTTAAAGCCATTTTTAAGGCATTTCGCGCATACATGAAATGAACACATTTTTCTCCAAAACTATAACAGATGCAAGCTTGTCCTGTTTGGTGGAGATGATATTTAATAAAATAAGTAGAAATCCACTAAAAGTTTTGTTTGGTTATCTTGCAATCCCGAGATAATCGTCTCCATGCTCCAAATCCATTTTAAAGCCATTTTTAAGGCATTTCGCGCATACATGAAATGAACACATTTTTCTCCAAAACTATAACAGATGCAAGCTTGTCCTGTTTGGTGGAGATAATATTTAATAAAATAAGTAGAAATCTACTAAAAGTTTCGTTTGTTTATATTGCCATCCTGAGATAATCGTCTCCATGCTCCAAATCCATTTTAAAGCCATTTCAAAGGCATTTTGCGCATACATGAAATGAACACATTTTTCTCCAAAACTATAACACATGCAAGCTTGTCCTGTTTGGTGGAGATGATATTTAATAAAATAAGTAGAAATCCACTAAAAGTTTTGTTTGGTTATCTTGCAATCCCGAGATAATCGTCTCCATGCTCCAAATCCATTTTAAAGCCATTTTTAAGGCATTTCGCGCATACATGAAATGAACACATTTTTCTCCAAAACTATAACAGATGCAAGCTTGTCCTGTTTGGTGGAGATGATATTTAATAAAATAAGTAGAAATCCACTAAAAGTTTTGTTTGGTTATCTTGCAATCCCGAGATAATCGTCTCCATGCTCCAAATCCATTTTAAAGCCATTTTTAAGGCATTTCGCGCATACATGAAATGAACACATTTTTCTCCAAAACTATAACAGATGCAAGCTTGTCCTGTTTGGTGGAGATGATATTTAATAAAATAAGTAGAAATCCACTAAAAGTTTTGTTTGGTTATCTTGCAATCCCGAGATAATCGTCTCCATGCTCCAAATCCATTTTAAAGCCATTTTTAAGGCATTTCGCGCATACATGAAATGAACACATTTTTCTCCAAAACTATAACAGATGCAAGCTTGTCCTGTTTGGTGGAGATGATATTTAATAAAATAAGTAGAAATCCACTAAAAGTTTTGTTTGGTTATCTTGCAATCCCGAGATAATCGTCTCCATGCTCCAAATCCATTTTAAAGCCATTTTTAAGGCATTTCGCGCATACATGAAATGAACACATTTTTCTCCAAAACTATAACAGATGCAAGCTTGTCCTGTTTGGTGGAGATGATATTTAATACAATAAGTAGAAATCCACTAAAAGTTTTGTTTGGTTATCTTGCAATCCCGAGATAATCGTCTCCATGCTCCAAATCCATTTTAAAGCCATTTCAAAGGCATTTTGCGCATACATGAAATGAACACATTTTTCTAAAAAACTATAACACATGCAAGCTTGTCCTGTTTGGTGGAGATGATATTTAATAAAATAAGTAGAAATCCACTAAAAGTTTTGTTTGGTTATCTTGCAATCCCGAGATAATCGTCTCCATGCTCCAAATCCATTTTAAAGCCATTTTTAAGGCATTTCGCGCATACATGAAATGAACACATTTTTCTCCAAAACTATAACAGATGCAAGCTTGTCCTGTTTGGTGGAGATGATATTTAATAAAATAAGTAGAAATCCACTAAAAGTTTTGTTTGGTTATCTTGCAATCCCGAGATAATCGTCTCCATGCTCCAAATCCATTTTAAAGCCATTTTTAAGGCATTTCGCGCATACATGAAATGAACACATTTTTCTCCAAAACTATAACAGATGCAAGCTTGTCCTGTTTGGTGGAGATGATATTTAATAAAATAAGTAGAAATCCACTAAAATTTTTGTTTGGTTATCTTGCAATCCCGAGATAATCGTCTCCATGCTCCAAATCCATTTTAAAGCCATTTTTAAGGCATTTCGCGCATACATGAAATGAACACATTTTTCTCCAAAACTATAACAGATGCAAGCTTGTCCTGTTTGGTGGAGATGATATTTAATAAAATAAGTAGAAATCCACTAAAAGTTTTCTTTGGTTATCTTGCAATCCCGAGATAATCGTCTCCATGCTCCAAATCCATTTTAAAGCCATTTTTAAGGCATTTCGCGCATACATGAAATGAACACATTTTTCTCCAAAACTATAACAGATGCAAGCTTGTCCTGTTTGGTGGAGATGATATTTAATAAAATAAGTAGAAATCCACTAAAAGTTTTGTTTGGTTATCTTGCAATCCCGAGATAATCGTCTCCATGCTCCAAATCCATTTTAAAGCCATTTTTAAGGCATTTCGCACATACATGAAATGAACACATTTTTCTCCAAAACTATAACAGATGCAAGCTTGTCCTGTTTGGTGGAGATGATATTTAATAAAATAAGTAGAAATCCACTAAAAGTTTTGTTTGGTTATCTTGCAATCACGAGATAATCGTCTCCATGCTCCAAATCCATTTTAAAGCCATTTTTAAGGCATTTCGCGCATACATGAAATGAACACATTTTTCTCCAAAACTATAACAGATGCAAGCTTGTCCTGTTTGGTGGAGATGATATTTAATAAAATAAGTAGAAATCCACTAAAAGTTTTGTTTGGTTATATTGCAATCCCGAGATAATCGTCTCCATGCTCCAAATCCATTTTAAAGCCATTTTTAAGGCATTTCGCGCATACATGAAATGAACACATTTTTCTCCAAAACTATAACAGATGCAAGCTTGTCCTGTTTGGTGGAGATGATATTTAATAAAATAAGTAGAAATCCACTAAAAGTTTTGTTTGGTTATCTTGCAATCCCGAGATAATCGTCTCCATGCTCCAAATCCATTTTAAAGCCATTTTTAAGGCATTTCGCGCATACATGAAATGAACACATTTTTCTCCAAAACTATAACAGATGCAAGCTTGTCCTGTTTGGTGGAGATAATATTTAATAAAATAAGTAGAAATCCACTAAAAGTTTCGTTTGTTTATATTGCCATCCTGAGATAATCGTCTCCATGCTCCAAATCCATTTTAAAGCCATTTCAAAGGCATTTTGCGCATACATGAAATGAACACATTTTTCTCCAAAACTATAACACATGCAAGCTTGTCCTGTTTGGTGGAGATGATATTTAATAAAATAAGTAGAAATCCACTAAAAGTTTTGTTTGGTTATCTTGCAATCCCGAGATAATCGTCTCCATGCTCCAAATCCATTTTAAAGCCATTTTTAAGGCATTTCGCGCATACATGAAATGAACACATTTTTCTCCAAAACTATAACAGATGCAAGCTTGTCCTGTTTGGTGGAGATGATATTTAATAAAATAAGTAGAAATCCACTAAAAGTTTTGTTTGGTTATCTTGCAATCCCGAGATAATCGTCTCCATGCTCCAAATCCATTTTAAAGCCATTTTTAAGGCATTTCGCGCATACATGAAATGAACACATTTTTCTCCAAAACTATAACAGATGCAAGCTTGTCCTGTTTGGTGGAGATGATATTTAATAAAATAAGTAGAAATCCACTAAAAGTTTTGTTTGGTTATCTTGCAATCCCGAGATAATCGTCTCCATGCTCCAAATCCATTTTAAAGCCATTTTTAAGGCATTTCGCGCATACATGAAATGAACACATTTTTCTCCAAAACTATAACAGATGCAAGCTTGTCCTGTTTGGTGGAGATGATATTTAATAAAATAAGTAGAAATCCACTAAAAGTTTTGTTTGGTTATCTTGCAATCCCGAGATAATCGTCTCCATGCTCCAAATCCATTTTAAAGCCATTTTTAAGGCATTTCGCGCATACATGAAATGAACACATTTTTCTCCAAAACTATAACAGATGCAAGCTTGTCCTGTTTGGTGGAGATGATATTTAATACAATAAGTAGAAATCCACTAAAAGTTTTGTTTGGTTATCTTGCAATCCCGAGATAATCGTCTCCATGCTCCAAATCCATTTTAAAGCCATTTCAAAGGCATTTTGCGCATACATGAAATGAACACATTTTTCTCCAAAACTATAACACATGCAAGCTTGTCCTGTTTGGTGGAGATGATATTTAATAAAATAAGTAGAAATCCACTAAAAGTTTTGTTTGGTTATCTTGCAATCCCGAGATAATCGTCTCCATGCTCCAAATCCATTTTAAAGCCATTTTTAAGGCATTTCGCGCATACATGAAATGAACACATTTTTCTCCAAAACTATAACAGATGCAAGCTTGTCCTGTTTGGTGGAGATGATATTTAATAAAATAAGTAGAAATCCACTAAAAGTTTTGTTTGGTTATCTTGCAATCCCGAGATAATCGTCTCCATGCTCCAAATCCATTTTAAAGCGATTTTTAAGGCATTTCGCGCATACATGAAATGAACACATTTTTCTCCAAAACTATAACAGATGCAAGCTTGTCCTGTTTGGTGGAGATGATATTTAATAAAATAAGTAGAAATCCACTAAAATTTTTGTTTGGTTATCTTGCAATCCCGAGATAATCGTCTCCATGCTCCAAATCCATTTTAAAGCCATTTTTAAGGCATTTCGCGCATACATGAAATGAACACATTTTTCTCCAAAACTATAACAGATGCAAGCTTGTCCTGTTTGGTGGAGATGATATTTAATAAAATAAGTAGAAATCCACTAAAAGTTTTGTTTGGTTATATTGCAATCCCGAGATAATCGTCTCCATGCTCCAAATCCATTTTAAAGCCATTTTTAAGGCATTTCGCGCATACATGAAATGAACACATTTTTCTCCAAAACTATAACAGATGCAAGCTTGTCCTGTTTGGTGGAGATGATATTTAATAAAATAAGTAGAAATCCACTAAAAGTTTTGTTTGGTTATCTTGCAATCCCGAGATAATCGTCTCCATGCTCCAAATCCATTTTAAAGCCATTTTTAAGGCATTTCGCACATACATGAAATGAACACATTTTTCTCCAAAACTATAACAGATGCAAGCTTGTCCTGTTTGGTGGAGATAATATTTAATAAAATAAGTAGAAATCTACTAAAAGTTTCGTTTGTTTATATTGCCATCCTGAGATAATCGTCTCCATGCTCCAAATCCATTTTAAAGCCATTTCAAAGGCATTTTGCGCATACATGAAATGAACACATTTTTCTCCAAAACTATAACACATGCAAGCTTGTCCTGTTTGGTGGAGATGATATTTAATAAAATAAGTAGAAATCCACTAAAAGTTTTGTTTGGTTATCTTGCAATCCCGAGATAATCGTCTCCATGCTCCAAATCCATTTTAAAGCCATTTTTAAGGCATTTCGCGCATACATGAAATGAACACATTTTTCTCCAAAACTATAACAGATGCAAGCTTGTCCTGTTTGGTGGAGATGATATTTAATAAAATAAGTAGAAATCCACTAAAAGTTTTGTTTGGTTATCTTGCAATCCCGAGATAATCGTCTCCATGCTCCAAATCCATTTTAAAGCCATTTTTAAGGCATTTCGCGCATACATGAAATGAACACATTTTTCTCCAAAACTATAACAGATGCAAGCTTGTCCTGTTTGGTGGAGATGATATTTAATAAAATAAGTAGAAATCCACTAAAAGTTTTGTTTGGTTATCTTGCAATCCCGAGATAATCGTCTCCATGCTCCAAATCCATTTTAAAGCCATTTTTAAGGCATTTCGCGCATACATGAAATGAACACATTTTTCTCCAAAACTATAACAGATGCAAGCTTGTCCTGTTTGGTGGAGATGATATTTAATAAAATAAGTAGAAATCCACTAAAAGTTTTGTTTGGTTATCTTGCAATCCCGAGATAATCGTCTCCATGCTCCAAATCCATTTTAAAGCCATTTTTAAGGCATTTCGCGCATACATGAAATGAACACATTTTTCTCCAAAACTATAACAGATGCAAGCTTGTCCTGTTTGGTGGAGATGATATTTAATAAAATAAGTAGAAATCCACTAAAAGTTTTGTTTGGTTATCTTGCAATCCCGAGATAATCGTCTCCATGCTCCAAATCCATTTTAAAGCCATTTCAAAGGCATTTTGCGCATACATGAAATGAACACATTTTTCTCCAAAACTATAACACATGCAAGCTTGTCCTGTTTGGTGGAGATGATATTTAATAAAATAAGTAGAAATCCACTAAAAGTTTTGTTTGGTTATCTTGCAATCCCGAGATAATCGTCTCCATGCTCCAAATCCATTTTAAATCCATTTTTAAGGCATTTCGCGCATACATGAAATGAACACATTTTTCTCCAAAACTATAACAGATGCAAGCTTGTCCTGTTTGGTGGAGATGATATTTAATAAAATAAGTAGAAATCCACTAAAAGTTTTGTTTGGTTATCTTGCAATCCCGAGATAATCGTCTCCATGCTCCAAATCCATTTTAAAGCCATTTTTAAGGCATTTCGCGCATACATGAAATGAACACATTTTTCTCCAAAACTATAACAGATGCAAGCTTGTCCTGTTTGGTGGAGATGATATTTAATAAAATAAGTAGAAATCCACTAAAATTTTTGTTTGGTTATCTTGCAATCCCGAGATAATCGTCTCCATGCTCCAAATCCATTTTAAAGCCATTTTTAAGGCATTTCGCGCATACATGAAATGAACACATTTTTCTCCAAAACTATAACAGATGCAAGCTTGTCCTGTTTGGTGGAGATGATATTTAATAAAATAAGTAGAAATCCACTAAAAGTTTTGTTTGGTTATATTGCAATCCCGAGATAATCGTCTCCATGCTCCAAATCCATTTTAAAGCCATTTTTAAGGCATTTCGCGCATACATGAAATGAACACATTTTTCTCCAAAACTATAACAGATGCAAGCTTGTCCTGTTTGGTGGAGATGATATTTAATAAAATAAGTAGAAATCCACTAAAAGTTTTGTTTGGTTATCTTGCAATCCCGAGATAATCGTCTCCATGCTCCAAATCCATTTTAAAGCCATTTTTAAAGCATTTCGCGCATACATGAAATGAACACATTTTTCTCCAAAACTATAACAGATGCAAGCTTGTCCTGTTTGGTGGAGATAATATTTAATAAAATAAGTAGAAATCTACTAAAAGTTTCGTTTGTTTATATTGCCATCCTGAGATAATCGTCTCCATGCTCCAAATCCATTTTAAAGCCATTTCAAAGGCATTTTGCGCACACATGAAATGAACACATTTTTCTCCAAAACTATAACACATGCAAGCTTGTCCTGTTTGGTGGAGATGATATTTAATAAAATAAGTAGAAATCCACTAAAAGTTTTGTTTGGTTATCTTGCAATCCCGAGATAATCGTCTCCATGCTCCAAATCCATTTTAAAGCCATTTTTAAGGCATTTCGCGCATACATGAAATGAACACATTTTTCTCCAAAACTATAACAGATGCAAGCTTGTCCTGTTTGGTGGAGATGATATTTAATAAAATAAGTAGAAATCCACTAAAAGTTTTGTTTGGTTATCTTGCAATCCCGAGATAATCGTCTCCATGCTCCAAATCCATTTTAAAGCCATTTTTAAGGCATTTCGCGCATACATGAAATGAACACATTTTTCTCCAAAACTATAACAGATGCAAGCTTGTCCTGTTTGGTGGAGATGATATTTAATAAAATAAGTAGAAATCCACTAAAAGTTTTGTTTGGTTATCTTGCAATCCCGAGATAATCGTCTCCATGCTCCAAATCCATTTTAAAGCCATTTTTAAGGCATTTCGCGCATACATGAAATGAACACATTTTTCTCCAAAACTATAACAGATGCAAGCTTGTCCTGTTTGGTGGAGATGATATTTAATAAAATAAGTAGAAATCCACTAAAAGTTTTGTTTGGTTATCTTGCAATCCCGAGATAATCGTCTCCATGCTCCAAATCCATTTTAAAGCCATTTCAAAGGCATTTTGCGCATACATGAAATGAACACATTTTTCTCCAAAACTATAACACATGCAAGCTTGTCCTGTTTGGTGGAGATGATATTTAATAAAATAAGTAGAAATCCACTAAAAGTTTTGTTTGGTTATCTTGCAATCCCGAGATAATCGTCTCCATGCTCCAAATCCATTTTAAAGCCATTTTTAAGGCATTTCGCGCATACATGAAATGAACACATTTTTCTCCAAAACTATAACAGATGCAAGCTTGTCCTGTTTGGTGGAGATGATATTTAATAAAATAAGTAGAAATCCACTAAAAGTTTTGTTTGGTTATCTTGCAATCCCGAGATAATCGTCTCCATGCTCCAAATCCATTTTAAAGCCATTTTTAAGGCATTTCGCGCATACATGAAATGAACACATTTTTCTCCAAAACTATAACACATGCAAGCTTGTCCTGTTTGGTGGAGATGATATTTAATAAAATAAGTAGAAATCCACTAAAAGTTTTGTTTGGTTATCTTGCAATCCCGAGATAATCGTCTCCATGCTCCAAATCCATTTTAAAGCCATTTCAAAGGCATTTTGCGCATACATGAAATGAACACATTTTTCTCCAAAACTATAACAGATGCAAGCTTGTCCTGTTTGGTGGAGATGATATTTAATAAAATAAGTAGAAATCCACTAAAAGTTTTGTTTGGTTATCTTGCAATCCCGAGATAATCGTCTCCATGCTCCAAATCCATTTTAAAGCCATTTCAAAGGCATTTTGCGCATACATGAAATGAACACATTTTTCTCCAAAACTATAACACATGCAAGCTTGTCCTGTTTGGTGGAGATGATATTTAATAAAATAAGTAGAAATCCACTAAAAGTTTTGTTTGGTTATCTTGCAATCCCGAGATAATCGTCTCCATGCTCCAAATCCATTTTAAAGCCATTTTTAAGGCATTTCGCGCATACATGAAATGAACACATTTTTCTCCAAAACTATAACAGATGCAAGCTTGACCTGTTTGGTGGAGATGATATTTAATAAAATAAGTAGAAATCCACTAAAAGTTTTGTTTGGTTATCTTGCAATCCCGAGATAATCGTCTCCATGCTCCAAATCCATTTTAAAGCCATTTCAAAGGCATTTTGCGCATACATGAAATGAACACATTTTTCTCCAAAACTATAACAGATGCAAGCTTGTCCTGTTTGGTGGAGATGATATTTAATAAAATAAGTAGAAATCCACTAAAAGTTTTGTTTGGTTATATTGCAATCCCGAGATAATCGTCTCCATGCTCCAAATCCATTTTAAAGCCATTTTTAAGGCATTTCGCGCATACATGAAATGAACACATTTTTCTCCAAAACTATAACAGATGCAAGCTTGTCCTGTTTGGTGGAGATGATATTTAATAAAATAAGTAGAAATCCACTAAAAGTTTTGTTTGGTTATCTTGCAATCCCGAGATAATCGTCTCCATGCTCCAAATCCATTTTAAAGCCATTTTTAAGGCATTTCGCGCATACATGAAATGAACACATTTTTCTCCAAAACTATAACAGATGCAAGCTTGTCCTGTTTGGTGGAGATAATATTTAATAAAATAAGTAGAAATCCACTAAAAGTTTCGTTTGTTTATATTGCCATCCTGAGATAATCGTCTCCATGCTCCAAATCCATTTTAAAGCCATTTCAAAGGCATTTTGCGCATACATGAAATGAACACATTTTTCTCCAAAACTATAACACATGCAAGCTTGTCCTGTTTGGTGGAGATGATATTTAATAAAATAAGTAGAAATCCACTAAAAGTTTTGTTTGGTTATCTTGCAATCCCGAGATAATCGTCTCCATGCTCCAAATCCATTTTAAAGCCATTTTTAAGGCATTTCGCGCATACATGAAATGAACACATTTTTCTCCAAAACTATAACAGATGCAAGCTTGTCCTGTTTGGTGGAGATGATATTTAATAAAATAAGTAGAAATCCACTAAAAGTTTTGTTTGGTTATCTTGCAATCCCGAGATAATCGTCTCCATGCTCCAAATCCATTTTAAAGCCATTTTTAAGGCATTTCGCGCATACATGAAATGAACACATTTTTCTCCAAAACTATAACAGATGCAAGCTTGTCCTGTTTGGTGGAGATGATATTTAATAAAATAAGTAGAAATCCACTAAAAGTTTTGTTTGGTTATCTTGCAATCCCGAGATAATCGTCTCCATGCTCCAAATCCATTTTAAAGCCATTTTTAAGGCATTTCGCGCATACATGAAATGAACACATTTTTCTCCAAAACTATAACAGATGCAAGCTTGTCCTGTTTGGTGGAGATGATATTTAATAAAATAAGTAGAAATCCACTAAAAGTTTTGTTTGGTTATCTTGCAATCCCGAGATAATCGTCTCCATGCTCCAAATCCATTTTAAAGCCATTTTTAAGGCATTTCGCGCATACATGAAATGAACACATTTTTCTCCAAAACTATAACAGATGCAAGCTTGTCCTGTTTGGTGGAGATGATATTTAATACAATAAGTAGAAATCCACTAAAAGTTTTGTTTGGTTATCTTGCAATCCCGAGATAATCGTCTCCATGCTCCAAATCCATTTTAAAGCCATTTCAAAGGCATTTTGCGCATACATGAAATGAACACATTTTTCTCCAAAACTATAACACATGCAAGCTTGTCCTGTTTGGTGGAGATGATATTTAATAAAATAAGTAGAAATCCACTAAAAGTTTTGTTTGGTTATCTTGCAATCCCGAGATAATCGTCTCCATGCTCCAAATCCATTTTAAAGCCATTTTTAAGGCATTTCGCGCATACATGAAATGAACACATTTTTCTCCAAAACTATAACAGATGCAAGCTTGTCCTGTTTGGTGGAGATGATATTTAATAAAATAAGTAGAAATCCACTAAAAGTTTTGTTTGGTTATCTTGCAATCCCGAGATAATCGTCTCCATGCTCCAAATCCATTTTAAAGCGATTTTTAAGGCATTTCGCGCATACATGAAATGAACACATTTTTCTCCAAAACTATAACAGATGCAAGCTTGTCCTGTTTGGTGGAGATGATATTTAATAAAATAAGTAGAAATCCACTAAAATTTTTGTTTGGTTATCTTGCAATCCCGAGATAATCGTCTCCATGCTCCAAATCCATTTTAAAGCCATTTTTAAGGCATTTCGCGCATACATGAAATGAACACATTTTTCTCCAAAACTATAACAGATGCAAGCTTGTCCTGTTTGGTGGAGATGATATTTAATAAAATAAGTAGAAATCCACTAAAAGTTTTGTTTGGTTATATTGCAATCCCGAGATAATCGTCTCCATGCTCCAAATCCATTTTAAAGCCATTTTTAAGGCATTTCGCGCATACATGAAATGAACACATTTTTCTCCAAAACTATAACAGATGCAAGCTTGTCCTGTTTGGTGGAGATGATATTTAATAAAATAAGTAGAAATCCACTAAAAGTTTTGTTTGGTTATCTTGCAATCCCGAGATAATCGTCTCCATGCTCCAAATCCATTTTAAAGCCATTTTTAAGGCATTTCGCACATACATGAAATGAACACATTTTTCTCCAAAACTATAACAGATGCAAGCTTGTCCTGTTTGGTGGAGATAATATTTAATAAAATAAGTAGAAATCTACTAAAAGTTTCGTTTGTTTATATTGCCATCCTGAGATAATCGTCTCCATGCTCCAAATCCATTTTAAAGCCATTTCAAAGGCATTTTGCGCATACATGAAATGAACACATTTTTCTCCAAAACTATAACACATGCAAGCTTGTCCTGTTTGGTGGAGATGATATTTAATAAAATAAGTAGAAATCCACTAAAAGTTTTGTTTGGTTATCTTGCAATCCCGAGATAATCGTCTCCATGCTCCAAATCCATTTTAAAGCCATTTTTAAGGCATTTCGCGCATACATGAAATGAACACATTTTTCTCCAAAACTATAACAGATGCAAGCTTGTCCTGTTTGGTGGAGATGATATTTAATAAAATAAGTAGAAATCCACTAAAAGTTTTGTTTGGTTATCTTGCAATCCCGAGATAATCGTCTCCATGCTCCAAATCCATTTTAAAGCCATTTTTAAGGCATTTCGCGCATACATGAAATGAACACATTTTTCTCCAAAACTATAACAGATGCAAGCTTGTCCTGTTTGGTGGAGATGATATTTAATAAAATAAGTAGAAATCCACTAAAAGTTTTGTTTGGTTATCTTGCAATCCCGAGATAATCGTCTCCATGCTCCAAATCCATTTTAAAGCCATTTTTAAGGCATTTCGCGCATACATGAAATGAACACATTTTTCTCCAAAACTATAACAGATGCAAGCTTGTCCTGTTTGGTGGAGATGATATTTAATAAAATAAGTAGAAATCCACTAAAAGTTTTGTTTGGTTATCTTGCAATCCCGAGATAATCGTCTCCATGCTCCAAATCCATTTTAAAGCCATTTTTAAGGCATTTCGCGCATACATGAAATGAACACATTTTTCTCCAAAACTATAACAGATGCAAGCTTGTCCTGTTTGGTGGAGATGATATTTAATAAAATAAGTAGAAATCCACTAAAAGTTTTGTTTGGTTATCTTGCAATCCCGAGATAATCGTCTCCATGCTCCAAATCCATTTTAAAGCCATTTCAAAGGCATTTTGCGCATACATGAAATGAACACATTTTTCTCCAAAACTATAACACATGCAAGCTTGTCCTGTTTGGTGGAGATGATATTTAATAAAATAAGTAGAAATCCACTAAAAGTTTTGTTTGGTTATCTTGCAATCCCGAGATAATCGTCTCCATGCTCCAAATCCATTTTAAATCCATTTTTAAGGCATTTCGCGCATACATGAAATGAACACATTTTTCTCCAAAACTATAACAGATGCAAGCTTGTCCTGTTTGGTGGAGATGATATTTAATAAAATAAGTAGAAATCCACTAAAAGTTTTGTTTGGTTATCTTGCAATCCCGAGATAATCGTCTCCATGCTCCAAATCCATTTTAAAGCCATTTTTAAGGCATTTCGCGCATACATGAAATGAACACATTTTTCTCCAAAACTATAACAGATGCAAGCTTGTCCTGTTTGGTGGAGATGATATTTAATAAAATAAGTAGAAATCCACTAAAATTTTTGTTTGGTTATCTTGCAATCCCGAGATAATCGTCTCCATGCTCCAAATCCATTTTAAAGCCATTTTTAAGGCATTTCGCGCATACATGAAATGAACACATTTTTCTCCAAAACTATAACAGATGCAAGCTTGTCCTGTTTGGTGGAGATGATATTTAATAAAATAAGTAGAAATCCACTAAAAGTTTTGTTTGGTTATATTGCAATCCCGAGATAATCGTCTCCATGCTCCAAATCCATTTTAAAGCCATTTTTAAGGCATTTCGCGCATACATGAAATGAACACATTTTTCTCCAAAACTATAACAGATGCAAGCTTGTCCTGTTTGGTGGAGATGATATTTAATAAAATAAGTAGAAATCCACTAAAAGTTTTGTTTGGTTATCTTGCAATCCCGAGATAATCGTCTCCATGCTCCAAATCCATTTTAAAGCCATTTTTAAAGCATTTCGCGCATACATGAAATGAACACATTTTTCTCCAAAACTATAACAGATGCAAGCTTGTCCTGTTTGGTGGAGATAATATTTAATAAAATAAGTAGAAATCTACTAAAAGTTTCGTTTGTTTATATTGCCATCCTGAGATAATCGTCTCCATGCTCCAAATCCATTTTAAAGCCATTTCAAAGGCATTTTGCGCACACATGAAATGAACACATTTTTCTCCAAAACTATAACACATGCAAGCTTGTCCTGTTTGGTGGAGATGATATTTAATAAAATAAGTAGAAATCCACTAAAAGTTTTGTTTGGTTATCTTGCAATCCCGAGATAATCGTCTCCATGCTCCAAATCCATTTTAAAGCCATTTTTAAGGCATTTCGCGCATACATGAAATGAACACATTTTTCTCCAAAACTATAACAGATGCAAGCTTGTCCTGTTTGGTGGAGATGATATTTAATAAAATAAGTAGAAATCCACTAAAAGTTTTGTTTGGTTATCTTGCAATCCCGAGATAATCGTCTCCATGCTCCAAATCCATTTTAAAGCCATTTTTAAGGCATTTCGCGCATACATGAAATGAACACATTTTTCTCCAAAACTATAACAGATGCAAGCTTGTCCTGTTTGGTGGAGATGATATTTAATAAAATAAGTAGAAATCCACTAAAAGTTTTGTTTGGTTATCTTGCAATCCCGAGATAATCGTCTCCATGCTCCAAATCCATTTTAAAGCCATTTTTAAGGCATTTCGCGCATACATGAAATGAACACATTTTTCTCCAAAACTATAACAGATGCAAGCTTGTCCTGTTTGGTGGAGATGATATTTAATAAAATAAGTAGAAATCCACTAAAAGTTTTGTTTGGTTATCTTGCAATCCCGAGATAATCGTCTCCATGCTCCAAATCCATTTTAAAGCCATTTCAAAGGCATTTTGCGCATACATGAAATGAACACATTTTTCTCCAAAACTATAACACATGCAAGCTTGTCCTGTTTGGTGGAGATGATATTTAATAAAATAAGTAGAAATCCACTAAAAGTTTTGTTTGGTTATCTTGCAATCCCGAGATAATCGTCTCCATGCTCCAAATCCATTTTAAAGCCATTTTTAAGGCATTTCACGCATACATGAAATGAACACATTTTTCTCCAAAACTATAACAGATGCAAGCTTGTCCTGTTTGGTGGAGATGATATTTAATAAAATAAGTAGAAATCCACTAAAAGTTTTGTTTGGTTATCTTGCAATCCCGAGATAATCGTCTCCATGCTCCAAATCCATTTTAAAGCCATTTTTAAGGCATTTCGCGCATACATGAAATGAACACATTTTTCTCCAAAACTATAACACATGCAAGCTTGTCCTGTTTGGTGGAGATGATATTTAATAAAATAAGTAGAAATCCACTAAAAGTTTTGTTTGGTTATCTTGCAATCCCGAGATAATCGTCTCCATGCTCCAAATCCATTTTAAAGCCATTTCAAAGGCATTTTGCGCATACATGAAATGAACACATTTTTCTCCAAAACTATAACAGATGCAAGCTTGTCCTGTTTGGTGGAGATGATATTTAATAAAATAAGTAGAAATCCACTAAAAGTTTTGTTTGGTTATCTTGCAATCCCGAGATAATCGTCTCCATGCTCCAAATCCATTTTAAAGCCATTTCAAAGGCATTTTGCGCATACATGAAATGAACACATTTTTCTCCAAAACTATAACACATGCAAGCTTGTCCTGTTTGGTGGAGATGATATTTAATAAAATAAGTAGAAATCCACTAAAAGTTTTGTTTGGTTATCTTGCAATCCCGAGATAATCGTCTCCATGCTCCAAATCCATTTTAAAGCCATTTTTAAGGCATTTCGCGCATACATGAAATGAACACATTTTTCTCCAAAACTATAACAGATGCAAGCTTGACCTGTTTGGTGGAGATGATATTTAATAAAATAAGTAGAAATCCACTAAAAGTTTTGTTTGGTTATCTTGCAATCCCGAGATAATCGTCTCCATGCTCCAAATCCATTTTAAAGCCATTTCAAAGGCATTTTGCGCATACATGAAATGAACACATTTTTCTCCAAAACTATAACAGATGCAAGCTTGTCCTGTTTGGTGGAGATGATATTTAATAAAATAAGTAGAAATCCACTAAAAGTTTTGTTTGGTTATCTTGCAATCCCGAGATAATCGTCTCCATGCTCCAGATCCATTTTAAAGCCATTTCAAAGGCATTTTGCGCATACATGAAATGAACACATTTTTCTCCAAAACTATAACACATGCAAGCTTGTCCTGTTTGGTGGAGATGATATTTAATAAAATAAGTAGAAATCCACTAAAAGTTTTGTTTGGTTATCTTGCAATCCCGAGATAATCGTCTCCATGCTCCAAATCCATTTTAAAGCCTTTTTTAAGGCATTTCGCGCATACATGAAATGAACACATTTTTCTCCAAAACTATAACAGATGCAAGCTTGTCCTGTTTGGTGGAGATGATATTTAATAAAATAAGTAGAAATCCACTAAAATTTTTGTTTGGTTATCTTGCAATCCCGAGATAATCGTCTCCATGCTCCAAATCCATTTTAAAGCCATTTTTAAGGCATTTCGCGCATACATGAAATGAACACATTTTTCTCCAAAACTATAACAGATGCAAGCTTGTCCTGTTTGGTGGAGATGATATTTAATAAAATAAGTAGAAATCCACTAAAAGTTTTGTTTGGTTATATTGCAATCCCGAGATAATCGTCTCCATGCTCCAAATCCATTTTAAAGCCATTTTTAAGGCATTTCGCGCATACATGAAATGAACACATTTTTCTCCAAAACTATAACAGATGCAAGCTTGTCCTGTTTGGTGGAGATGATATTTAATAAAATAAGTAGAAATCCACTAAAAGTTTTGTTTGGTTATCTTGCAATCCCGAGATAATCGTCTCCATGCTCCAAATCCATTTTAAAGCCATTTTTAAGGCATTTCGCGCATACATGAAATGAACACATTTTTCTCCAAAACTATAACAGATGCAAGCTTGTCCTGTTTGGTGGAGATAATATTTAATAAAATAAGTAGAAATCTACTAAAAGTTTCGTTTGTTTATATTGCCATCCTGAGATAATCGTCTCCATGCTCCAAATCCATTTTAAAGCAATTTCAAAGGCATTTTGCGCATACATGAAATGAACACATTTTTCTCCAAAACTATAACAGATGCAAGCTTGTCCTGTTTGGTGGAGATGATATTTAATAAAATAAGTAGAAATCCACTAAAAGTTTTGTTTGGTTATCTTGCAATCCCGAGATAATCGTCTCCATGCTCCAAATCCATTTTAAAGCCATTTCAAAGGCATTTTGCGCATACATGAAATGAACACATTTTTCTCCAAAACTATAACACATGCAAGCTTGTCCTGTTTGGTGGAGATGATATTTAATAAAATAAGTAGAAATCCACTAAAAGTTTTGTTTGGTTATATTGCAATCCCGAGATAATCGTCTCCATGCTCCAAATCCATTTTAAAGCCATTTTTAAGGCATTTCGCGCATACATGAAATGAACACATTTTTCTCCAAAACTATAACAGATGCAAGCTTGTCCTGTTTGGTGGAGATGATATTTAATAAAATAAGTAGAAATCCACTAAAAGTTTTGTTTGGTTATCTTGCAATCCCGAGATAATCGTCTCCATGCTCCAAATCCATTTTAAAGCCATTTTTAAGGCATTTCGCGCATACATGAAATGAACACATTTTTCTCCAAAACTATAACAGATGCAAGCTTGTCCTGTTTGGTGGAGATAATATTTAATAAAATAAGTAGAAATCTACTAAAAGTTTCGTTTGTTTATATTGCCATCCTGAGATAATCGTCTCCATGCTCCAAATCCATTTTAAAGCAATTTCAAAGGCATTTTGCGCATACATGAAATGAACACATTTTTCTCCAAAACTATAACAGATGCAAGCTTGTCCTGTTTGGTGGAGATGATATTTAATAAAATAAGTAGAAATCCACTAAAAGTTTTGTTTGGTTATCTTGCAATCCCGAGATAATCGTCTCCATGCTCCAAATCCATTTTAAAGCCATTTCAAAGGCATTTTGCGCATACATGAAATGAACACATTTTTCTCCAAAACTATAACACATGCAAGCTTGTCCTGTTTGGTGGAGATGATATTTAATAAAATAAGTAGAAATCCACTAAAAGTTTTGTTTGGTTATCTTGCAATCCCGAGATAATCGTCTCCATGCTCCAAATCCATTTTAAAGCCATTTTTAAGGCATTTCGCGCATACATGAAATGAACACATTTTTCTCCAAAACTATAACAGATGCAAGCTTGTCCTGTTTGGTGGAGATGATATTTAATAAAATAAGTAGAAATCCACTAAAAGTTTTGTTTGGTTATCTTGCAATCCCGAGATAATCGTCTCCATGCTCCAAATCCATTTAAAGCCATTTTTAAGGCATTTCGCGCATACATGAAATGAACACATTTTTCTCCAAAACTATAACAGATGCAAGCTTGTCCTGTTTGGTGGAGATGATATTTAATAAAATAAGTAGAAATCCACTAAAATTTTTGTTTGGTTATCTTGCAATCCCGAGATAATCGTCTCCATGCTCCAAATCCATTTTAAAGCCATTTTTAAGGCATTTCGCGCATACATGAAATGAACACATTTTTCTCCAAAACTATAACAGATGCAAGCTTGTCCTGTTTGGTGGAGATGATATTTAATAAAATAAGTAGAAATCCACTAAAAGTTTTGTTTGGTTATATTGCAATCCCGAGATAATCGTCTCCATGCTCCAAATCCATTTTAAAGCCATTTTTAAGGCATTTCGCGCATACATGAAATGAACACATTTTTCTCCAAAACTATAACAGATGCAAGCTTGTCCTGTTTGGTGGAGATGATATTTAATAAAATAAGTAGAAATCCACTAAAAGTTTTGTTTGGTTATCTTGCAATCCCGAGATAATCGTCTCCATGCTCCAAATCCATTTTAAAGCCATTTTTAAGGCATTTCGCGCATACATGAAATGAACACATTTTTCTCCAAAACTATAACAGATGCAAGCTTGTCCTGTTTGGTGGAGATAATATTTAATAAAATAAGTAGAAATCTACTAAAAGTTTCGTTTGTTTATATTGCCATCCTGAGATAATCGTCTCCATGCTCCAAATCCATTTTAAAGCCATTTCAAAGGCATTTTGCGCACACATGAAATGAACACATTTTTCTCCAAAACTATAACACATGCAAGCTTGTCCTGTTTGGTGGAGATGATATTTAATAAAATAAGTAGAAATCCACTAAAAGTTTTGTTTGGTTATCTTGCAATCCCGAGATAATCGTCTCCATGCTCCAAATCCATTTTAAAGCCATTTTTAAGGCATTTCGCGCATACATGAAATGAACACATTTTTCTCCAAAACTATAACAGATGCAAGCTTGTCCTGTTTGGTGGAGATGATATTTAATAAAATAAGTAGAAATCCACTAAAAGTTTTGTTTGGTTATCTTGCAATCCCGAGATAATCGTCTCCATGCTCCAAATCCATTTTAAAGCCATTTTTAAGGCATTTCGCGCATACATGAAATGAACACATTTTTCTCCAAAACTATAACAGATGCAAGCTTGTCCTGTTTGGTGGAGATGATATTTAATAAAATAAGTAGAAATCCACTAAAAGTTTTGTTTGGTTATCTTGCAATCCCGAGATAATCGTCTCCATGCTCCAAATCCATTTTAAAGCCATTTTTAAGGCATTTCGCGCATACATGAAATGAACACATTTTTCTCCAAAACTATAACAGATGCAAGCTTGTCCTGTTTGGTGGAGATGATATTTAATAAAATAAGTAGAAATCCACTAAAAGTTTTGTTTGGTTATCTTGCAATCCCGAGATAATCGTCTCCATGCTCCAAATCCATTTTAAAGCCATTTCAAAGGCATTTTGCGCATACATGAAATGAACACATTTTTCTCCAAAACTATAACACATGCAAGCTTGTCCTGTTTGGTGGAGATGATATTTAATAAAATAAGTAGAAATCCACTAAAAGTTTTGTTTGGTTATCTTGCAATCCCGAGATAATCGTCTTCATGCTCCAAATCCATTTTAAAGCCATTTTTAAGGCATTTCGCGCATACATGAAATGAACACATTTTTCTCCAAAACTATAACAGATGCAAGCTTGTCCTGTTTGGTGGAGATGATATTTAATAAAATAAGTAGAAATCCACTAAAAGTTTTGTTTGGTTATCTTGCAATCCCGAGATAATCGTCTCCATGCTCCAAATCCATTTTAAAGCCATTTTTAAGGCATTTCGCGCATACATGAAATGAACACATTTTTCTCCAAAACTATAACAGATGCAAGCTTGTCCTGTTTGGTGGAGATGATATTTAATAAAATAAGTAGAAATCCACTAAAATTTTTGTTTGGTTATCTTGCAATCCCGAGATAATCGTCTCCATGCTCCAAATCCATTTTAAAGCCATTTTTAAGGCATTTCGCGCATACATGAAATGAACACATTTTTCTCCAAAACTATAACAGATGCAAGCTTGTCCTGTTTGGTGGAGATGATATTTAATAAAATAAGTAGAAATCCACTAAAAGTTTTGTTTGGTTATATTGCAATCCCGAGATAATCGTCTCCATGCTCCAAATCCATTTTAAAGCCATTTTTAAGGCATTTCGCGCATACATGAAATGAACACATTTTTCTCCAAAACTATAACAGATGCAAGCTTGTCCTGTTTGGTGGAGATGATATTTAATAAAATAAGTAGAAATCCACTAAAAGTTTTGTTTGGTTATCTTGCAATCCCGAGATAATCGTCTCCATGCTCCAAATCCATTTTAAAGCCATTTTTAAGGCATTTCGCGCATACATGAAATGAACACATTTTTCTCCAAAACTATAACAGATGCAAGCTTGTCCTGTTTGGTGGAGATGATATTTAATAAAATAAGTAGAAATCCACTAAAAGTTTTGTTTGGTTATCTTGCAATCCCGAGATAATCGTCTCCATGCTCCAAATCCATTTTAAAGCCATTTCAAAGGCATTTTGCGCATACATGAAATGAACACATTTTTCTCCAAAACTATAACAGATGCAAGCTTGTCCTGTTTGGTGGAGATGATATTTAATAAAATAAGTAGAAATCCACTAAAAGTTTTGTTTGGTTATCTTGCAATCCCGAGATAATCGTCTCCATGCTCCAAATCCATTTTAAAGCCATTTCAAAGGCATTTTGCGCATACATGAAATGAACACATTTTTCTCCAAAACTATAACACATGCAAGCTTGTCCTGTTTGGTGGAGATGATATTTAATAAAATAAGTAGAAATCCACTAAAAGTTTTGTTTGGTTATCTTGCAATCCCGAGATAATCGTCTCCATGCTCCAAATCCATTTTAAAGCCATTTTTAAGGCATTTCGCGCATACATGAAATGAACACATTTTTCTCCAAAACTATAACAGATGCAAGCTTGTCCTGTTTGGTGGAGATGATATTTAATAAAATAAGTAGAAATCCACTAAAAGTTTTGTTTGGTTATCTTGCAATCCCGAGATAATCGTCTCCATGCTCCAAATCCATTTTAAAGCCATTTCAAAGGCATTTTGCGCATACATGAAATGAACACATTTTTCTCCAAAACTATAACAGATGCAAGCTTGTCCTGTTTGGTGGAGATGATATTTAATAAAATAAGTAGAAATCCACTAAAAGTTTTGTTTGGTTATCTTGCAATCCCGAGATAATCGTCTCCATGCTCCAAATCCATTTTAAA
This sequence comes from Anomaloglossus baeobatrachus, assembly GCF_048569485.1. Classification (NCBI taxonomy): domain Eukaryota; kingdom Metazoa; phylum Chordata; class Amphibia; order Anura; family Aromobatidae; genus Anomaloglossus; species Anomaloglossus baeobatrachus. The sequence goes on along the minus strand of NW_027442484.1, from coordinate 8,292 downwards.
GCCATTTCAAAGGCATTTTGCGCATACATGAAATGAACACATTTTTCTCCAAAACTATAACACATGCAAGCTTGTCCTGTTTGGTGGAGATGATATTTAATAAAATAAGTAGAAATCCACTAAAAGTTTTGTTTGGTTATCTTGCAATCCCGAGATAATCGTCTCCATGCTCCAAATCCATTTTAAAGCCATTTTTAAGGCATTTCGCGCATACATGAAATGAACACATTTTTCTCCAAAACTATAACAGATGCAAGCTTGTCCTGTTTGGTGGAGATGATATTTAATAAAATAAGTAGAAATCCACTAAAAGTTTTGTTTGGTTATCTTGCAATCCCGAGATAATCGTCTCCATGCTCCAAATCCATTTTAAAGCCATTTTTAAGGCATTTCGCGCATACATGAAATGAACACATTTTTCTCCAAAACTATAACAGATGCAAGCTTGTCCTGTTTGGTGGAGATGATATTTAATAAAATAAGTAGAAATCCACTAAAATTTTTGTTTGGTTATCTTGCAATCCCGAGATAATCGTCTCCATGCTCCAAATCCATTTTAAAGCCATTTTTAAGGCATTTCGCGCATACATGAAATGAACACATTTTTCTCCAAAACTATAACAGATGCAAGCTTGTCCTGTTTGGTGGAGATGATATTTAATAAAATAAGTAGAAATCCACTAAAAGTTTTGTTTGGTTATATTGCAATCCCGAGATAATCGTCTCCATGCTCCAAATCCATTTTAAAGCCATTTTTAAGGCATTTCGCGCATACATGAAATGAACACATTTTTCTCCAAAACTATAACAGATGCAAGCTTGTCCTGTTTGGTGGAGATGATATTTAATAAAATAAGTAGAAATCCACTAAAATTTTTGTTTGGTTATCTTGCAATCCCGAGATAATCGTCTCCATGCTCCAAATCCATTTTAAAGCCATTTTTAAGGCATTTCGCGCATACATGAAATGAACACATTTTTCTCCAAAACTATAACAGATGCAAGCTTGTCCTGTTTGGTGGAGATGATATTTAATAAAATAAGTAGAAATCCACTAAAAGTTTTGTTTGGTTATCTTGCAATCCCGAGATAATCGTCTCCATGCTCCAAATCCATTTTAAAGCCATTTTTAAGGCATTTCGCGCATACATGAAATTAACACATTTTTCTCCAAAACTATAACAGATGCAAGCTTGTCCTGTTTGGTGGAGATGATATTTAATAAAATAAGTAGAAATCCACTAAAAGTTTTGTTTGGTTATCTTGCAATCCCGAGATAATCGTCTCCATGCTCCAAATCCATTTTAAAGCCATTTTTAAGGCATTTCGCGCATACATGAAATGAACACATTTTTCTCCAAAACTATAACAGATGCAAGCTTGTCCTGTTTGGTGGAGATGATATTTAATAAAATAAGTAGAAATCCACTAAAAGTTTTGTTTGGTTATCTTGCAATCCCGAGATAATCGTCTCCATGCTCCAAATCCATTTTAAAGCCATTTTTAAGGCATTTCGCGCATACATGAAATGAACACATTTTTCTCCAAAACTATAACAGATGCAAGCTTGTCCTGTTTGGTGGAGATGATATTTAATAAAATAAGTAGAAATCCACTAAAAGTTTTGTTTGGTTATCTTGCAATCCCGAGATAATCGTCTCCATGCTCCAAATCCATTTTAAAAGCCATTTCAAAGGCATTTTGCGCATACATGAAATGAACACATTTTTCTCCAAAACTATAACACATGCAAGCTTGTCCTGTTTGGTGGAGATGATATTTAATAAAATAAGTAGAAATCCACTAAAAGTTTTGTTTGGTTATCTTGCAATCCCGAGATAATCGTCTCCATGCTCCAAATCCATTTTAAAGCCATTTTTAAGGCATTTCGCGCATACATGAAATGAACACATTTTTCTCCAAAACTATAACAGATGCAAGCTTGTCCTGTTTGGTGGAGATGATATTTAATAAAATAAGTAGAAATCCACTAAAAGTTTTGTTTGGTTATCTTGCAATCCCGAGATAATCGTCTCCATGCTCCAAATCCATTTTAAAGCCATTTTTAAGGCATTTCGCGCATACATGAAATGAACACATTTTTCTCCAAAACTATAACAGATGCAAGCTTGTCCTGTTTGGTGGAGATAATATTTAATAAAATAAGTAGAAATCTACTAAAAGTTTCGTTTGTTTATATTGCCATCCTGAGATAATCGTCTCCATGCTCCAAATCCATTTTAAAGCCATTTCAAAGGCATTTTGCGCATACATGAAATGAACACATTTTTCTCCAAAACTATAACAGATGCAAGCTTGTCCTGTTTGGTGGAGATGATATTTAATAAAATAAGTAGAAATCCACTAAAATTTTTGTTTGGTTATCTTGCAATCCCGAGATAATCGTCTCCATGCTCCAAATCCATTTTAAAGCCATTTTTAAGGCATTTCGCGCATACATGAAATGAACACATTTTTCTCCAAAACTATAACAGATGCAAGCTTGTCCTGTTTGGTGGAGATGATATTTAATAAAATAAGTAGAAATCCACTAAAAGTTTTGTTTGGTTATATTGCAATCCCGAGATAATCGTCTCCATGCTCCAAATCCATTTTAAAGCCATTTTAAGGCATTTCGCGCATACATGAAATGAACACATTTTTCTCCAAAACTAAAACAGATGCAAGCTTGTCCTGTTGGTGGAGATGATATTTAATAAAATAAGTAGAAATCCACTAAAATTTTTGTTTGGTTATCTTGCAATCCCGAGATAATCGTCTCCATGCTCCAAATCCATTTTAAAGCCATTTTTAAGGCATTTCGCGCATACATGAAATGAACACATTTTTCTCCAAAACTATAACAGATGCAAGCTTGTCCTGTTTGGTGGAGATGATATTTAATAAAATAAGTAGAAATCCACTAAAGTTTTGTTTGGTTATCTTGCAATCCCGAGATAATCGTCTCCATGCTCCAAATCCATTTAAAGCCATTTTTAAGGCATTTCGCGCATACATGAAATTAACACATTTTTCTCCAAAACTATAACAGATGCAAGCTTGTCCTGTTTGGTGGAGATGATATTTAATAAAATAAGTAGAAATCCACTAAAAGTTTTGTTTGGTTATCTTGCAATCCCGAGATAATCGTCTCCATGCTCCAAATCCATTTTAAAGCCATTTTTAAGGCATTTCGCGCATACATGAAATGAACACATTTTTCTCCAAAACTATAACAGATGCAAGCTTGTCCTGTTTGGTGGAGATGATATTTAATAAAATAAGTAGAAATCCACTAAAAGTTTTGTTTGGTTATCTTGCAATCCCGAGATAATCGTCTCCATGCTCCAAATCCATTTTAAAGCCATTTTTAAGGCATTTCGCGCATACATGAAATGAACACATTTTTCTCCAAAACTATAACAGATGCAAGCTTGTCCTGTTTGGTGGAGATGATATTTAATAAAATAAGTAGAAATCCACTAAAAGTTTTGTTTGGTTATCTTGCAATCCCGAGATAATCGTCTCCATGCTCCAAATCCATTTTAAAGCCATTTCAAAGGCATTTTGCGCATACATGAAATGAACACATTTTTCTCCAAAACTATAACACATGCAAGCTTGTCCTGTTTGGTGGAGATGATATTTAATAAAATAAGTAGAAATCCACTAAAAGTTTTGTTTGGTTATCTTGCAATCCCGAGATAATCGGCTCCATGCTCCAAATCCATTTTAAAGCCATTTTTAAGGCATTTCGCGCATACATGAAATGAACACATTTTTCTCCAAAACTATAACAGATGCAAGCTTGTCCTGTTTGGTGGAGATGATATTTAATAAAATAAGTAGAAATCCACTAAAAGTTTTGTTGGTTATCTTGCAATCCCGAGATAATCGTCTCCATGCTCCAAATCCATTTTAAAGCCATTTTTAAGGCATTTCGCGCATACATGAAATGAACACATTTTTCTCCAAAACTATAACAGATGCAAGCTTGTCCTGTTTGGTGGAGATGATATTTAATAAAATAAGTAGAAATCCACTAAAATTTTTGTTTGGTTATCTTGCAATCCCGAGATAATCGTCTCCATGCTCCAAATCCATTTTAAAGCCATTTTTAAGGCATTTCGCGCATACATGAAATGAACACTTTTTTCTCCAAAACTATAACAGATGCAAGCTTGTCCTGTTTGGTGGAGATGATATTTAATAAAATAAGTAGAAATCCACTAAAAGTTTTGTTTGGTTATCTTGCAATCCCGAGATAATCGTCTCCATGCTCCAAATCCATTTTAAAGCCATTTTTAAGGCATTTCGCGCATACATGAAATGAACACATTTTTCTCCAAAACTATAACAGATGCAAGCTTGTCCTGTTTGGTGGAGATAATATTTAATAAAATAAGTAGAAATCTACTAAAAGTTTCGTTTGTTTATATTGCCATCCTGAGATAATCGTCTCCATGCTCCAAATCCATTTTAAAGCCATTTCAAAGGCATTTTGCGCATACATGAAATGAACACATTTTTCTCCAAAACTATAACACATGCAAGCTTGTCCTGTTTGGTGGAGATGATATTTAATAAATAAGTAGAAATCCACTAAAAGTTTTGTTTGGTTATCTTGCAATCCCGAGATAATCGTCTCCATGCTCCAAATCCATTTTAAAGCCATTTTTAAGGCATTTCGCGCATACATGAAATGAACACATTTTTCTCCAAAACTATAACAGATGCAAGCTTGTCCTGTTTGGTGGAGATGATATTTAATAAAATAAGTAGAAATCCACTAAAAGTTTTGTTTGGTTATCTTGCAATCCCGAGATAATCGTCTCCATGCTCCAAATCCATTTTAAAGCCATTTTTAAGGCATTTCGCGCATACATGAAATGAAACACATTTTTCTCCAAAACTATAACAGATGCAAGCTTGTCCTGTTTGGTGGAGATGATATTTAATAAAATAAGTAGAAATCCACTAAAAGTTTTGTTTGGTTATCTTGCAATCCCGAGATAATCGTCTCCATGCTCCAAATCCATTTTAAAGCCATTTTTAAGGCATTTCGCGCATACATGAAATGAACACATTTTTCTCCAAAACTATAACAGATGCAAGCTTGTCCTGTTTGGTGGAGATGATATTTAATAAAATAAGTAGAAATCCACTAAAAGTTTTGTTTGGTTATCTTGCAATCCCGAGATAATCGTCTCCATGCTCCAAATCCATTTTAAAGCCATTTCAAAGGCATTTTGCGCATACATGAAATGAACACATTTTTCTCCAAAACTATAACACATGCAAGCTTGTCCTGTTTGGTGAGATGATATTTAATAAAATAAGTAGAAATCCACTAAAAGTTTTGTTTGGTTATCTTGCAATCCCGAGATAATCGTCTCCATGCTCCAAATCCATTTTAAAGCCATTTTTAAGGCATTTCGCGCATACATGAAATGAACACATTTTTCTCCAAAACTATAACAGATGCAAGCTTGTCCTGTTTGGTGGAGATGATATTTAATAAAATAAGTAGAAATCCACTAAAAGTTTTGTTTGGTTATCTTGCAATCCCGAGATAATCGTCTCCATGCTCCAAATCCATTTTAAAGCCATTTTTAAGGCATTTCGCGCATACATGAAATGAACACATTTTTCTCCAAAACTATAACAGATGCAAGCTTGTCCTGTTTGGTGGAGATGATATTTAATAAAATAAGTAGAAATCCACTAAAAGTTTTGTTTGGTTATCTTGCAATCCCGAGATAATCGTCTCCATGCTCCAAATCCATTTTAAAGCCATTTTTAAGGCATTTCGCGCATACATGAAATGAACACATTTTTCTCCAAAACTATAACAGATGCAAGCTTGTCCTGTTTGGTGGAGATGATATTTAATAAAATAAGTAGAAATCCACTAAAAGTTTTGTTTGGTTATATTGCAATCCCGAGATAATCGTCTCCATGCTCCAAATCCATTTTAAAGCCATTTTTAAGGCATTTCGCGCATACATGAAATGAACACATTTTTCTCCAAAACTATAACAGATGCAAGCTTGTCCTGTTTGGTGGAGATGATATTTAATAAAATAAGTAGAAATCCACTAAAAGTTTTGTTTGGTTATCTTGCAATCCCGAGATAATCGTCTCCATGCTCCAAATCCATTTTAAAGCCATTTTTAAGGCATTTCGCGCATACATGAAATGAACACATTTTTCTCCAAAACTATAACAGATGCAAGCTTGTCCTGTTTGGTGGAGATAATATTTAATAAAATAAGTAGAAATCTACTAAAAGTTTCGTTTGTTTATATTGCCATCCTGAGATAATCGTCTCCATGCTCCAAATCCATTTTAAAGCCATTTCAAAGGCATTTTGCGCATACATGAAATGAACACATTTTTCTCCAAAACTATAACACATGCAAGCTTGTCCTGTTTGGTGGAGATGATATTTAATAAAATAAGTAGAAATCCACTAAAAGTTTTGTTTGGTTATCTTGCAATCCCGAGATAATCGTCTCCATGCTCCAAATCCATTTTAAAGCCATTTTTAAGGCATTTCGCGCATACATGAAATGAACACATTTTTCTCCAAAACTATAACAGATGCAAGCTTGTCCTGTTTGGTGGAGATGATATTTAATAAAATAAGCAGAAATCCACTAAAAGTTTTGTTTGGTTATCTTGCAATCCCGAGATAATCGTCTCCATGCTCCAAATCCATTTTAAAGCCATTTTTAAGGCATTTCGCGCATACATGAAATGAACACTTTTTTCTCCAAAACTATAACAGATGCAAGCTTGTCCTGTTTGGTGGAGATGATATTTAATAAAATAAGTAGAAATCCACTAAAAGTTTTGTTTGGTTATCTTGCAATCCCGAGATAATCGTCTCCATGCTCCAAATCCATTTTAAAGCCATTTTTAAGGCATTTCGCGCATACATGAAATGAACACATTTTTCTCCAAAACTATAACAGATGCAAGCTTGTCCTGTTTGGTGGAGATAATATTTAATAAAATAAGTAGAAATCTACTAAAAGTTTCGTTTGTTTATATTGCAATCCTGAGATAATCGTCTCCATGCTCCAAATCCATTTTAAAGCCATTTCAAAGGCATTTTGCGCATACATGAAATGAACACATTTTTCTCCAAAACTATAACACATGCAAGCTTGTCCTGTTTGGTGGAGATGATATTTAATAAAATAAGTAGAAATCCACTAAAAGTTTTGTTTGGTTATCTTGCAATCCCGAGATAATCGTCTCCATGCTCCAAATCCATTTTAAAGCCATTTTTAAGGCATTTCGCGCATACATGAAATGAACACATTTTTCTCCAAAACTATAACAGATGCAAGCTTGTCCTGTTTGGTGGAGATGATATTTAATAAAATAAGTAGAAATCCACTAAAAGTTTTGTTTGGTTATCTTGCAATCCCGAGATAATCGTCTCCATGCTCCAAATCCATTTAAAGCCATTTTTAAGGCATTTCGCGCATACATGAAATGAACACATTTTTCTCCAAAACTATAACAGATGCAAGCTTGTCCTGTTTGGTGGAGATGATATTTAATAAAATAAGTAGAAATCCACTAAAAGTTTTGTTTGGTTATCTTGCAATCCCGAGATAATCGTCTCCATGCTCCAAATCCATTTTAAAGCCATTTTAAGGCATTTCGCGCATACATGAAATGAACACATTTTTCTCCAAAACTATAACAGATGCAAGCTTGTCCTGTTTGGTGGAGATGATATTTAATAAAATAAGTAGAAATCCACTAAAAGTTTTGTTTGGTTATCTTGCAATCCCGAGATAATCGTCTCCATGCTCCAAATCCATTTTAAAGCCATTTTTAAGGCATTTCGCGCATACATGAAATGAACACATTTTTCTCCAAAACTATAACAGATGCAAGCTTGTCCTGTTTGGTGGAGATGATATTTAATAAAATAAGTAGAAATCCACTAAAAGTTTTGTTTGGTTATCTTGCAATCCCGAGATAATCGTCTCCATGCTCCAAATCCATTTTAAAGCCATTTCAAAGGCATTTTGCGCATACATGAAATGAACACATTTTTCTCCAAAACTATAACACATGCAAGCTTGTCCTGTTTGGTGGAGATGATATTTAATAAAATAAGTAGAAATCCACTAAAAGTTTTGTTTGGTTATCTTGCAATCCCGAGATAATCGTCTCCATGCTCCAAATCCATTTTAAAGCCATTTTTAAGGCATTTCGCGCATACATGAAATGAACACATTTTTCTCCAAAACTATAACAGATGCAAGC
>NW_027442483.1:0-111496 GCF_048569485.1 Anomaloglossus baeobatrachus | reverse complement strand
TGGACTAGCCAGTTAGTCACAGACATAACACACACACACACCCCCTTTCCCGGATAGTTACACTAGTCAGACACAAAACCGTTGTTGCCTCCCTCCAGGGGCTGATGTCCACACCAGGTGGGGCGGTGCCAGGCGGTTGGCCCCACCCACCAAGGAGTTCACAGGCCTGGAGGTGGGAAAACCAGTTAGTTAGTTGAAGTTCAGTTAAGAGTTGAACCGTGGAGGTAGTGAGTTCAGGGAACAGCCCAGTTTTGGGTAGGAGTGCAAAACTGCTAGTGTCTGGGTCAGATCCCAGGCACTATGGGGAGATAAGGTATGCACACCAGTGACTATGTAAGGGGAATACATGAAATAGCAGAAACTGCTGTGTGAATACTGACTTGAAAAATTCAATAGCTATATGCAAGAGTGAATATGTGAAAAATGGAATCTGCATTACTGCCATGAACATATGAATCAAGAGAAATTTAGCTACTGAATTGATCAATGCAATAGAGCCCCAACACTACGCCAAAGTATTTCTCTACGTTGGGGTCCCTAGCTTGTGTGTGTCCTCTCATGCAGTTAAAAAACCTACCGTGTATGGGAAGCTGAGACCCAGGCTATTTATGCGTATGATATGGATTGGCAATAGGTGTGGTTGGGGAGGGTTCACAAACGAAAAAATACTAACAAATAGGAATAACGTTTGGAACACCATTCTAAGTCCGAACTGGGTGCAAAAACCTAAAAAAACATCACTATGGGGAGATAAGGTATGCACACCAGTGACTATGTAAGGGGAATACATGAAATAGCAGAAACTGCTGTGTGAATACTGACTTGAAAAATCCAATAGCATTAATTCACATAATCCTAGTGACTGCGCACACAACATGGCCAAACGAAAACAAAAGACAGTACCTGGCCATTCAATCAAATGGAAACTCATAGGCAACACAGTCCATTAGACTAGGCAATTACATGCAGCCAAACAAAGTTCATGGGCCTTGCCTCAGAGTCGAACCCACAACCTCTTGGAGAACAAGCAAAGAGCCTACCACTAAACCAACTCAGTGAAGTTGGAAACCGACTCTACATTAATTAACATAATCCTAGTGACTGCGCACACAACATGGCCAAACAAAAGCAAAAGACAGTACCTAGCCTATCAATCCAATAGAAACTCATAGGTAACACAGTACATTGGACTAGGCAATTACATGCAGCCATACAAAGCCCATGGGTCTTGCCCCAGAGTCGAACCCACAAACTCTCGTAGCCAGGGCAAAGAGCCTACCACTACACCAACACAGAGAAGTAGGTGAATGACTCTACATTAATTCACATAATCCTAGTGACTACGCACACAACATGGCCAAACAAATGCAAAAGACATTATCTGGCCTATCAATCCAATGGAAACTCATAGGCAACACAGTCCATTAGACTAGGCACTTACATGCAGCCATGTAAAGTTCATGGGCATTGCCTCAGAGTCGAACCCACAACCTCTTGGAGAACAAGCAAAGAGCCTACCACTAAACCAACTCAGAGAAGTTGGAAACCGACTCTACATTAATTAACATAATCCTAGTGACTGCGCACACAACATGGCCAAACAAAAGCAAAAGACAGCACGTGGCCTATCAATCCAACGGAAACTCATAGGTAACACAGTACATTGGACTAGGCAATTACATGCAGCCATACAAAGCCCATGGGCCTTGCCCCAGAGTCAAACCCACAACCTCTCATAGCCAAGGCAAAGAGCCTACCAATACACCAACACAGAGAAGTGGAAAACCATTTCTACATTAATTCACATAATCCTAGTGACTGCGCACACAACATGGCCAAACAAAAGCAAAAGACAGTACCTGGCCTATCAATCCAATGGGAACTCATAGGCAACACAGTTAATTGAACTAGGCAATTACATGCAGCCATACAAACTCCATGGGCCTTGCCTCAGAGTCAAACCCACAACCTCTTGCAGCTAAGCAAAGAGCCTTCCACTACAGCAACACAGAGAACTGGGAAACTGATTCTACATTAATTCACATAATCCTACCGACTGCGCACACAACATAACCAAACAAAAGATAATACCTGGCCAATCAATCCAATGGAAACTCATAGGCAACACAGTCCATTGGACTAGGCAATTACACGCAGCCATATAAAGTCCATGGGCTTTGCCTCAGAGTCAAACCCACAATTTCTCGCAGCCCAAGCAAAGAGCCTACCACTACACCAAGACAGAGAAGTTGGAAACTGAGTTTACATTAGTTCACATAATCCTAGTGACTGCGCACACAACATGGCCAAACAAAAGCAAAAGACAGTACCTGGCCTATCAATCCAATGGGAACTCATAGGCAAAACAGTTAATTGAAATAGGCAATTACATGCAGCCATACAAACTCCAGGGGCCTTGCCTCAGAGTCGAACCCACAACCTCTTGCAGCTTAAGCAAAGAGACTACCACTACACCAACACAGAGAAGTAGGTGAATGACTCTACATTAATTCACATAATCCTAGTGACTGCGCACACAACATTGCCAAACAAAAGAAAAAGACAGTACCTGGCCTATCAATCCAATAGAAACTCATAGGCAAAGCAATCAATTGGACTAGGCAATTACATGCAGCCATACAAAGTCCATGGGCCTTGCCTCAAAGTCGAACTCACAACCTCTCGCAGCTCAAGCAAAGAGCCTACCACTACACCAACACAGAGAAATGTAAACCTGACTCTACATTATTTCACATAATCCTAGTGACTGCGCACACAACATGGCCAAACGAAAACAAAAGACAGTAACTGGCCTATCAATCCAATAGAAACTCATAGGCAACACAGTCCATTGGACTAAGCAATTACATGCAGCCATTCAAAGTCCATGAGCCTTGCATTAGAGTCGAACCCACAACCTCTCGCAGCCCAAGCAAAGAGCCTACCACTACACCAACACAGAGAAGTGGGAAACTGACTCTACATTAATTCCCATAACCCTAGTGACTGCGCACACAACATGGTCAAACAAAAGCAAAAGGCAGTACCTGGCCTATCAATCCAATGGAAACTCATAGGCAACATAGTCCATTGGACTAGGCAATTACATGCAGCCATACAAAGTCCATGGGCCTTGCCTCAGAGTCAAACCCACAACCTCTGGCAGAACAAGCAAAGAGCCTACAACTACAAAAACACAAAGAAGTAGGAAGCTGCGTCTACATTAATTCACATAATCCTAGTGACTGCGCACACAACATGGCCAAACAAAAGCAGAAGACATTACCTAGCCTATCAAGCCAATGGAAACTCATAGGCAACACAGTCAATTGAACTAGGCGATTACATGCAGCCATACAAACTCCATGGGCCTTGCCTCAGAGTCGAACCCACAATTTCTCGCAGCCCAAGCAAAGAGCCTGCCACTACACCAACACAGAGAAGTTGGAATCTGAGTTTACATTAGTTCACATAATCCTAGTGACTGCGCACACAACATGGCCAAACAAAAGCAAAAGACAGTACCTGGCCTATCAATCCGATGGGAACTCATAGGCAACACAGTCAATTGAACTAGGCGATTACATGCAGCCATACAAACTCCATGGGCCTTGCCTCAGAGTCGAACCCACAACCTCTCGCAGCTTAAGCAAAGAGACTACCACTACACCAACACAGAGAATTAGGTGAATGACTCTACATTAATTCACATAATCCTAGTGACTGCGCACACAACATGGCCAAACAAAAGCAAAAGACAGTACCTGGCCTATTAATCCAATGGAAACTCATAGGCAACGCAATCCTTTGGACTAGGCAATAACATGCAGCCATACAAAGTCCATGGGCCTTGCCTCAGAGTCAAAACCACTACCTCTCAAAGTCCAAGCAAAGAGCCTACCACTACACCAACACAGAGCAGTGCGAAATTGACTCAACATAAATTCACATAATCCTAGTGACTGCGCACACAACATGGCCAAACAAAAGCAATAGACAGTCCCTGGCCTATCAATCCAATGGAAACTCATAGACAACATAGTCCATTGGACTAGGCAATTACATGCAGCCATACAAAGTCCATGGGCCTTGCCTCAGAGTCGAACTCACAACCTCTCGCAGCCCAAGAAAAAAGCCTACCACTACATCAACACAGAGAAGTGTGAAACTGACTCTACATTAATTCACATAATCCTAGTGACTGCGCACACAACATGGCCAAACAAAAGCAAAAGACAGTACCTGGCCTATCATTCCAATTGAAACTCATAGGTAACATAGTCCATTGGACTAGGCAATAACATGCAGCCATACAAAGTCCATGGGCCTTGCCTCAAAGTTGAACTCACAACCTCTCGCAGCTCTAGCAAAGAGCCTACAACTACACCAACACCAAGAAATGTGAACCTGACTCTACATTAATTCACATAATCCTAGTGACTGCGCACACAACATGGCCAAACAAAAGCAAAAGACAGTACCTGGCCTATAAATCCAATAGAAACTCATAGGCAACACAGTCCATTGGACTAGACAATTACATGGAGACATACAAAGTCCATGGGCCTTGCCTCAGAGTCAAACCCACAACCTCTCGCAGCCAAGCAAAGAGCCTACCACTACACCAACACAGAGAAGTGGGAAACTGATTCTACATTAATTCACATAATCCTACCGACTGCGCACACAACATGGCCAAACAAAAGAAAATACCTGGCCTATCAATCCAATGGAAACTCATAGGCAACACAGTCCATTAGACTAGGCAAATACATGCAGCCATACAAAGCCCATGGGCCTTGCCCCAGAGTCGAACCCACAACCTCTTGTAGCCCAAGCAAAGAGCCTACAAATACACCAACACAGAGAAGTGGAAAACTGATTCTACATTAATTCACATAATCCTAGTGACTGCGCACACAACATGGCCAAACAAAAGCAAAAGACATTACCTGGCCTATAAATCCAATAGAAACTCATAGGCAAAGCAATCAATTGGACTAGGCAATTACATGCAGCCATACAAAGTCCATGGGCCTTGCCTCAGAGTCGAACCCACAACCTCTTGTAGCCCAAGCAAAGAGCCTACCACTACACCAACACAGAGAAGTTGGTACAGAGTTTACATTAGTTCACATAATCCTAGTGACTGTGCACACAACATGGCCAAACAAAAGCAAAAGACAGTCCCTGGCCTATCAATCCAATGGAAACTCATATACAACATAGTCCATTGGACTAGGCAATTACATGCAGCCATACAAAGTCCATGGGCCTTGCCTCAGAGTCAAACCCACAACCTCTGGCAGAACAAGCAAAGAGCTTACAACTACACCAACACAAAAAAGTAGGAAGCTGCGTCTACATTAATTTACATATTCCTAGCGACTGCGCACACAACATGGCCAAACAAAAGCAAAAGACATTACCTGGCCTATCAAGCCAATGGAAACTCATAGGCAACACAGTCCATTGGACTAAACAATTACATGCAGCCACACAAAGTCCATGGGCTTTGCCTCAGAGTCAAACCCACAATTTCTCACATCCCAAGCAAAGAGCCTACCACTACAACAACACAGACAAGTTGGAAACTGAGTTTACATTAGTTCACATAATCCTAGTGACTGTGCACACAACATGGCGAAACAAATGCAAAAGACATTATCTGGCCTATCAATCCAATGGAAACTCATAGGCAACACAGTCCATTAGACTAGGCAAATACATGCAGCCATACAAAGTTCATGGGCCTTGCCTCAGAGTCGAACCCACAACCTCTTGGAGAACAAGCAAAGAGCCTACCACTAAACCAACACAGAGAAGTTGGAAACTGATTCTACATTAATTCACATAATCCTACCGACTGCGCACACAACATGGCTAAACAAAAGCAAAAGACAGTACCTGGCTTATCAATCCAATGGAAACTCATAGGCAACACAGTCCATTGGACTAGGCAATAACATGCAGCCATAAAAAGTCCATGGGCCTTGCCTCAGAGTCAAACCCACAACCTCTCGCAGCTCAAGCAAAGAGCCTACCACTACACCAACACAGAGAAATGTGAACCTGCCTCTACATTAATTCACATAATCCTAGTGAGTGCGCACACAACATGGCCAAACGAAAACAAAAGACAGTACCTGGCCTATCAATCCAATGGAAACTCATAGGCAACACAGTCCATTGGACTAGGCAATTACATGCAGCCATAAAAAGTCCATGGGCCTTGCCTCAGAGTCAAACCCACAACCTCTCGCAGCCCAAGCAAAGAGCCTACCACTACACCAACACAGAGAAATGTGAAACTGACTCTACATTAATTCACATAATCCTAGTGACTGCGCACACAACATGGCCAAACGAAAGCAAAAGTCAATACCTGGCCTATCAATCCAATGGAAACTCATAGGCAACAAAGTCCATTGGACTAGGCAATTACATGCAGCCATAAAAAGTCCATGGGCCTTGCCTCAGAGTCAAACCCACAACCTCTCAAAGCCCAAGCAAAGAGCCTACCACTACACCAACAAAGAGAAATGTGAAACTGACTCTACATTAATTCACATATTCCTAGTGACTGCGCACACAACATGGCCAAACAAAAGCAAAAGAAAGCACCTGGCCTATCAATCCAATGGAAACTCATAGGTAACGCAGTCCATTGGACTATGCAATTACATGCAGCCATACAAAGTCCATGGGCCTTGCCTCAGAGTCGAACTCACAACCTCTCGCAGCCCAACAAAAAAGCCTACCACTTCAGCAACACAGAGAAGTGTGAAACTGTCTCTACATTAACTCACATAATCCTAGTGACTGCGCACAAAACATGGCCAAACGAAAACAAAAGACAGTACCTGGCCTATCAATCCATTGGACTAGGCAATTACATGCAGCCATACAAAGTCCATGGGCCTTGCCTCAGAGTCAAATCCACAACCTCTTACAGCCCAAGCAAAGAGCCTGCCACTACACCAACACAGAGAAGTGCGAAACTGACTCAACATAAATTCACATAATCCTAGTGACTGCGCACACAACATGGCCAAACAAAAGCTAAAGACAGTCCCTTGCCTATCAATCCAATGGAAACTCATAGACAACATAGCCCATTGGAATAGGCAATTATATGCAGCCTCACAAAGTCCATGGGCCTTGCCTCAGAGTCAAACCCACAACCTCTGGCAGAACAAGCAAAGAGCCTACAACTACACCAACACAAAGAAGTAGGAAGCTGCGTCTACATTAATTCACATAATCCTAGTGAATGCGCACACAACATGGCCAAACAAAAGCAAAAGACATTACCTGGCCTATCAGGCCAATGGAAACTCATAGGCAACACAGTCCATTGAACTAGGCGATTACATGCAGCCATACAAAGTCCATGGGCCATGCCGCAGAGTCAAACCCACAACCTCTCGCAGCCAAGCAAAGCAGCTTCCACTACACCAACACAGAGAAGTGGGAAACGGATTCTACATTAATTCACATAATCCTAGTGACTGCGCACACAACATGGCCAAACAAAAGCAAAAGACAATACCTGGCCTATCAATCCAATGGAAACTCGTAGGCAACACAGTCCATTGGACTTGACAATTACATGCAGCCATACAAAGTCCATGGGCCTTGCCTCAGAGTCAAACCCACAACCTCTGGCAGAACAAGCAAAGAGCCTACAACTACACCAACACAAAGAAGTAGGAAGTTGCGTCTACATTAATTCACATAATCCTAGTGAATGTGCACACAACATGGCCAAACAAAAGCAAAAGACATTACCTGGCCTATCAAGCCAATGGAAACTCATAGGCAACACAGTCCATTGAACTAGACAATTACATGGAGACATACAAAGTCCATGGGCCTTGCCTCAAAGTCAAACCCACAACCTCTCGCAGCCAAGCAATGAGCCTACCACTACACCAACACAGATAAGTGGGAAACTGATTCTACATTAATTCACATAATCCTACCGACTGCGCACACAACATGGCCAAACAAAAGACAATACCTGGCCTATCAATCCAATGGAAACTCATAGGCAACACAGTCCATTAGACTAGGCAAATACATGCAGCCATACAAAGTTCATGGGCCTTGCCTCAGAGTCGAACCCACAACTTCTTGGAGAACAAGCAAAGAGCCTACCACTAAACCAACACAGAGAAGTTGGAAACCGACTCTACATTAATTCACATAATCCTAGTGACTGCGCACACAACATGGCCAAACAAAAGCAAAAGACAGTACCTGGCCTATCAATCCAATGGAAACTCATAGGTAACACAGTACATTAGACTAGGCAATTAAATGCAGCCATACAAAGCCCATGGGCCTTGCCCCAGAGTCGAACCCACAACCTCTCGTAGCCCAAGCAAAGAGCCTACCAATACACCAACACAGAGAAGTGGAAAACAGATTCTACATTAATTCACATAATCCTAGTGACTGCGCACACAGCATGGCCAAACAAAAGCAAAAGACGGTACCTGGCCTATCAATCCAATGGAAACTCATAGGCAACGCAATCAATTGGACTAGGCAATTACATGCAGCCATACAAAGTCCATGGGCCTTGTCTCAGAGTCAAACCCACAACCTCTCTCAGCCCAAGCAAAGAGCCTACCACTACACCAACACAGAGAAGAGCGAAACTGACTCAACATAAATTCACATAATCCTAGTGACTGCGCACACAACATGGCCAAACAAAAGCAAAAGACAGTCCCTGGCCTATCAATCCAATGGAAACTCATAGAGAACATAGTCCATTGGACTAGGCAATTACATGCAGCCATACAAAGTCCATGGGCCTTGCCTCAGAGTCGAACTCACAACCTCTCGCAGCCCAAGAAAAAAGCCTACCACTACACCAACACAGAGAAATGTGAACCTGACTCTACATTAATTCACATAATCCTAGTAATGTACTGTGTTACCTATGAGTTTACATTGGATTGATAGGCCAGGTAATGTCTTTTGCTTTTGTTTGGCCATGTTGTGTGCGCAGTCACTAGGATTATGTGAATTAATGTAGAGTCGGTTTCCAACTTCTCTGTGTTGGATTAGTGGTAGGCTCTTTGCTTGTTCTCCAAGAGGATGTGGGTTTGACTCTGAGGCAAGGCCCATGAACTTTATATGGCTGCATGTATTTGCCTAGTCTAATGGACTGTGTTGCCTATGAGTTTCCATTGGATTGATAGGCCAGGTATTGTCTTTTGTTTGGCCATGTTGTGTGCGCAGTCGGTAGGATTATGTGAATTAATGTAGAATCAGTTTCCCACTTCTCTGTGTTGGTGTAGTGGTAGGCTCTTTGCTTGGCTGCGAGAGGTTGTGGGTTTGACTCTGAGGAAAGGCCCATGGACTTTGTATGTCTCCATGTAATTGTCTAGTCCAATGGACTGTGTTGCCTATGATTTTCCATTGGATTGATAGGCCAGGTACTGTCTTTTGCTTTTGTTTGGCCATGTTGTGTGCGCAGTCACTAGGATTATGTGAATTAATGTAAACTCAGTTACCAACTTCTCTGTGTTGGTGTAGTGGTAGGCTCTTTGCTTGGGCTGCGAGAAGTTGTGGGTTTGACTTTTAGGCAAAGCCCATGGACTTTGTATGGCTGCATGTAATTGCCTAGTCCAATGGACTGTGTTGCCTATGAGTTTCCATTGAATTGATAGGCCAGGTATTGTCTTTTGTTTGGCCGTGTTGTGTGCGCAGTCGGTAGGATTGTGTGAATTAATGTAGAATCAGTTTCCCACTTCTCTGTGTTGGTTTAGGGGTAGGCTCTTTGCTTAAGCTGCGAGAGGTTGTGGGTTCGACTCTGAGGCAAGGCCCATGTAGTTTGTATGGCTGCATGTAATTGCGTAGTTCAATTGACTGTGTTGCCTATGAGTTCCCATTGGATTGATAGGCCAGGTACTGCCTTTTGCTTATGTTTGGCCATGTTGTGTTCGCAGTCACTAGGATTATGTGAATTAATGTAGAGTCAGGTTCACATTTCTCTGTGTTGGTGTAGTGGTAGGCTCTTTGCTTGAGCTGCGAGAGGTTGTGAGTTAGACTTTGAGGCAAGGCCCATGGACTTTGTATGGCTGCATGTTATTGCCTAGTCCAATGGACTATGTTGCCTATGAGTTTCAATTGGATTGATAGGCCAGGTACTGTCTTTTGCTTTTGTTTGGCCATGTTGTGTTCGCAGTCACTAGGATTATGTGAATTAATGTAGAGTCATTCACCTACTTCTCTGTGTTGGTGTAGTTGTAGTCTTTTGCTTAAGCTGTGAGAGGTTGTGGGTTCGACTCTGAGGCAAAGCACATGGAGTTTGTATGGCAGCATGTAATTGCCTAGTTCAATTGACTGTGTTGCCTATGAGTTTCCATTGAATTGATAGGCCAGGTATTGTCTTTTGTTTGGCCATGTTGTGTGCGCAGTCACTAGGATTATGTGAACTAATGTAAACTCAGTTTCCAACTTCTCTGTGTTGGTGTAATCGTAGGCTATTAACTTGGGCTGCGAGAAATTGTGGGTTTGACTCTGAGGCAAAGCCCATGGACTTTGTATGGCTGCATGTAATTGCCAAGTCCAATGGACTGTGTTGCCTATGAGTTTCCTTTGAATTGATAGGCCAGGTATTGTCTTTTGTTTGGCCATGTTGTGTGCGCAGTCAGTAGGATTATTTGAATTAATGTAGAATCAGTTTCCCACTTCTCTGTGTTGGTGTAGTGGTAGGCTCTTTGCTTGGGCTGCGAGAGGTTGTGGGTTCGACTCTAATGCAAGGCCCATGGACTTTGTATGGCTGCATGTAATTGCCTAGTCCAATGTACTGTGTTAGCTTTGAGTTTCCATTGGATTGATAGGCCAGGTACTGTCTTTTGCTTTTGTTTGGCCATGTTGTGTGCGCAGTCACTAGGATTCTGTGAATTAATGTAGAGTCTGTTTCCAGCTTCTCTGTGTTGGTTTAGTGGTAGGCTATTTGCTTGTTCTCCAAGAGGTGGTGGGTTCGACTCTGAGGCAAGGCCCATTAACTTTGTACGACTTTGCTTAGTCTAATGGACTATGTTGCCTATGATTTCATTGGATTGATAGGCCAGATAATATCTTTTGCATTTGTTTGGCCATGTTGTGTGCGCAGTCACTAGGATTATGTGAATTAATGTAGAGTCATTTACCTACTTCTCTGTGTTGGTGTAGTGGTAGTCTCTTTGCTTAAGCTGCGAAAGGTTGTTGGGTCGACTTTGAGGCAAGGCCCATGGAGTTTGTATTGCTGCATGTAATTGCCTATTTTAGTTGACTGTGTTACCTATGAGTTCCTATTGGATTGATAGGCCAGGTACTACCTTTTGCTTTTGTTTGGCCATGTTGTGTGCGCAGTCACTAGGATTATGTGAACTAATGTAAACTCAGTTTTCAACTTCTCTGTGTTGGTGTAGTGGTAGGCACTTTGCTTGGGCTGCGAGAAAATGTGGGTTTGACTCTGAGGCAAAGCCCATAGACTTTGTATGGCTGCATGTAATTGCCTAGTCCAATGTACTGTGTTGCCTATGAGTTTTCATTGGACTGATAGGCCAGGTAATGTCTTTTGTTTGGTTATGTTGTGTGCGAAGTCGGTAGGATTATGTGAATTAATGTAGAATCAGTTTCCCACTTCTCTGTGTTGGTGTAGTGGAAGGCGCTTTGCTTGGCTGCGAGAGGTTGTGGGTTTGACTCTGAGGCAAGGCCCATGGACTTTGTATGGCTGCATGTAATTGCCTAGTTCAATGGACTGTGTTGCCTATGAGTTTCCATTGGCTTGATAGGCCAGGTAATGTCTTTTGCTTCTGTTTGGCCATGTTGTGTGCGCAGTCACTAGGATTATGTGAATTAATGTAGATGCAGCTTCCTACTTCTTTGTGTTGGTGTGGTTGTAGGCTCTTTGTTTGTTCTGCCAAAGGTTGTGGGATAGACTCTGAGGCAAGGCCCATGGACTCTGTATGGCTGCATGTAATTGCCTAGTCCAATGGATGGGGTTGCCTCTGAGTTTCCATTGGATTGATAGGCCAGGTACTGTCTTTTGCTTTCGTTTGGCCATGTTGTGTGCGCAGTCACTAGGATTATGTGAATTAATGTAGAATCTGTTTTCCACTTCTCTGTGTTGGTGTATTGGTAGGATCTTTGCTTGGGCTGCGAGAAGTTGTGGGTTTGACTCTGAGGCAAGGCCCATGGACTTTTTATGGCTGCATGTAATTGCCTAGTCCAATGGACTGTGTTGCCTATGAGTTTCCATTGGATTGATAGGCCAGGTATGGACTTTTGCTTTCGTTTGGCCATGTTGTGTGCGCAGTCACTAGGATTATGTGAATTAATGTAGAGGCAGGTTCACATTTCTCTGTGTTGGTGTAGTGGTAAGCTCTTTGCTTGAGCTGCGAGAGGTTGTGAGTTCGACTTTGAGGCAAGGCCCATGGACTTTGTATGGCTGCATGTTATTGCCTAGTCCAATGGACTGTGTTGCCTATGAGTTTCCATTGGATTGATAAGCCAGGTACTGTCTTTTGCTTTTGTTTAGCCATGTTGTGTGCGCAGTCGGTAGGATTATGTGAATTAATGTAGAATCAGTTTCCCACTTCTCTGTATTGGTGTAGTGGTAGGCTCTTTGCTTGGCTGCGAGAGGTTGTGGGTTTGACTCTGAAGCAAGGCCCATGGACTTTGTATGTCTCCATGTAATTGTCTAGTCCAATGGACTGTGTTGCCTATGAGTTTCCATTGGATTGATAGGCCAGGTACTGTCTTTTGCTTTTGTTTGGCCATGTTGTGTGCGCAGTCACTAGGATTATGTGAATTAATGTAGAGTCAGTTCCCAACTTCTCTGTGTTGGTTTAGTGGTAGGCTCTTTGCTTGTTCTCCAAGAGGTTGTGGGTTCGACTCTGAGGCAAGGCCCATGAACTTTGTATGGCAGCATGTATTTGCCTAGTCTAATGGACTGTGTTGCCTATGAGTTTCCATTGGATTGATAGGCCAGATAATGTCTTTTGCATTTGTTTCGCAATGTTGTGTGCACAGTCACTAGGATTATGTGAACTAATGTAAACTCAAAAGAACCAATTGAATGACCAAAAAGTAAAGATAGCTACACTCATTTAAGCAGTAAGAACCTATAAAGATGTGAGTGAACCAGCCAATATAAAAGTATATAATCTTTATTGAAAAATTTGTTAAAAGACAAACACATAAAACAGACAATGATGAGGACACATACAATTAACCTCAGGTGAACCAAAATATACAAGCAATAAATAGCATAAGTGCATAATGGTCATGTATCGGAAAAAAAGTGCACCAAAAAAGGGGTGCTGTCCAAGTTTCTTTGAAGAGCCAATAGTCTTTAGGTAGATGAAGAGTGTCCCAAAGAACACCAATAAGGTGGAACTATATTAAATTTCAAGCTAAACAAAGCTTTTTTCTTCATTCAAGACTAAATGTATGAGAGCCACAATCCTATTGCTACAAAACGTGGCATATAACAGGGGAAACAAAGAATACATGTGTCTATGATATTAACAGGATATAATCCTATAAGATGCAAACATAATAGTTTATAAAAAGCAAATCCTGAATGGATCAGGTGGTATAACCACAACAATGTTTCCAAATGCCTACAGTCCCAAACAGGGGAGAAGCAGGATCTCAACCATACATATAAAGAAAAGGCAGAAACTGACACAAGTGTCAAAATATAACACTTTTTTCACAGGGCTGGACTAGGAGGCCATATTCCCAGTGTTATAATCAGATAGAAGGGCGGAATGGCTGCATTACCACAGTACTATACCTTTACAAGGAAACAGAGTCAGCCATAGGACCGACCCAAACACTGTGGTGAATCCACAAAAACACACACCAGAAGGGTGTTACAGGGCCCAGACTAAAAAGCCATATTCCCAGTACTATAGCCCACAGAAAGGCAGCATGGCTGCAATACCACAGTAATTTGCCCCTACAAGGGAACAAAGTCAGCCATAAGAACCAACCTTAGCACTGAGTGGCAAGCCCACAAAGACACAGACCAGGAAGATAATAACCTGAGGATAAAGGTACCCCGACACGTGTTTCCCCTTGGAAGAAGCTTTTCTGCGAAACACGTGTCGGGGTACCTTTATCCTCAGGTTATTATCTTCCTGGTCTGTGTCTTTGTGGGCTGGCCACTCAGTGCTAAGGTTGGTTCTTATGGCTGACTTTGTTCCCTTGTAGGGGCAAATTACTGTGGTATTGCAGCCATGCTGCCTTTCTGTGGGCTATAGTACTGGGAATATGGCTTTTTAGTCTGGGCCCTGTAACACCCTTCTGGTGTGTGTTTTTGTGGATTCACCACAGTGTTTGGGTCGGTCCTATGGCTGACTCTGTTTCCTTGTAAAGGTATAGTACTGTGGTAATGCAGCCATTCCGCCCTTCTATCTGATTATAACACTGGGAATATGGCCTCCTAGTCCAGCCCTGCGAAAAAAGTGTTATATTTTGACACTTGTGTCAGTTTCTCCCTTTTCTTTATATGTATGGTTGAGATCCTGCTTCTCCCCTGTTTGGGACTGTAGGCATTTGGAAACATTGTTGTGGTTATACCACCTGATCCATTCAGGATTTGCTTTTTGAAAACTATTATGTTTGCATCTTATAGGATTATATCCTGTTAATATCATAGACACATGTATTCTTTGTTTCCCCTGTTATATGCCACGTTTTGTAGCAATAGGATTGTGGCTCTCATACATTTAGTCTTGAATGAAGAAAAAAGCTTTGTTTAGCTTGAAATTTAATATAGTTCCACCTTATTGGTGTTCTTTGGGACACTCTTCATCTACCTAAAGACTATTGGCTCTTCAAAGAAACTTGGACAGCACCCCTTTTTTGGTGCACTTTTTTTCCGATACATGACCATTATGCACTTATGCTATTTATTGCTTGTATATTTTGGTTCACCTGAGGTTAATTGTATGTGTCCTCATCATTGTCTGTTTTATGTGTTTGTCTTTTAACAAATTTTTCAATAAAGATTATATACTTTTATATTGGCTGGTTCACTCACATCTTTATAGGTTCTTAATGTAAACTCAGTTTCCATCTTGTCTGTGTTGGTGTAGTGGTAGGCTCTTTGCTTGGGCTGCGAGAAATTGTGGGTTTGACTCAGAGGCAAAGCCCATGGACTTTGTATGGCTGCATGTAATTGTTTAGTCCAATGGACTGTGTTGCCTATGAGTTTCCATTGGCTTGATAGGCCAGGTAATGTCTTTTGCTTTTGTTTGGCCATGTTGTGTGCGCAGTCTCTAGGAATATGTGAATTAATGTAGACGCACCTTCCTACTTTTTTGTGTTGGTGTAGTTGTAAGCTCTTTGCTTGTTCTGCCAGAGGTTGTGGGTTTGACTCTGAGGCAAGGCCCATGGACTTTGTATGGCTGCATGTAATTGCCTAGTCCAATGTACTATGTTGTATATGAGTTTCCATTGGATTGATAGGCCAGGGACTGTCTTTTGCTTTTGTTTGGCCATGTTGTGTGCGCAGTCACTAGGATTATGTGAATTTATGTTGAGTCAGTTTCGCTCTTCTCTGTGTTGGTGTAGTGGTAGGCTCTTTGCTTGGGCTACAAGAGGTTGTGGGTTCGACTCTGAGGCAAGGCCCATGGACTTTGTATGGCTGCATGTAATTGCCTAGTCCAATTGATTGCTTTGCCTATGAGTTTCTATTGGATTGATAGGCCAGGTACTGTCTTTTGCTTTTGTTTGGCCATGTTGTGTGCGCAGTCACTAGGATTATGTGAATTAATGTAGAATCAGTTTTTCACTTCTCTGTGTTGGTGTATTGGTAGGCTCTTTGCTTGGGCTACGAGAGGTTGTGGGTTCGACTCTGGGGCAAGGCCCATGGGCTTTGTATGGCTGCATTTAATTGCCTATGATAATGTACTGTGTTACCTATGAGTTTCCATTGGATTGATAGGCCAGGTACTGTCTTTTGCTTTTGTTTCCCCATGTTGTGTGCGCAGTCACTAGGATTATGTGAATTAATGTAGAGTCGGTTTCCAACTTCTCTGTGTTGGTTTAGTGGTAGGCTCTTTGCTTGTTCTCCATAGAAGTTGTGGGTTCGACTCTGAGGCAAGGCCCATGAACTTTGTATGGCTGCATGTATTTGCCTAGTCTAATGGACTGTGTTGCCTATGAGTTTCCATTGGATTGATAGGCCAGGTATTGTCTTTTGTTTGGCCATGTTGTGTGCGCAGTCGGTAGGATTATGTGAATTAATGTAGACGCAGCTTCCTACTTCTTTGTGTTGGTGTAGTTGTAGGCTCTTTGCTTGTTCTGCCAGAGGTTGTGGGTTTGACTCTGAGGCAAGGCCCATGGACTTTGTATGGCTGCATGTAATTGCCAAGTCCAATGGACTGTGTTGCCTACGAGTTTCCATTGGATTGATAGGCCAGGTATTGTCTTTTGCTTTTGTTTGGCCATGTTGTGTGCGCAGTCACTAGGATTATGTGAATTAATGTAGAATCCGTTTCCCACTTCTCTGTGTTGGTCTAGTGGAAGCTGCTTTGCTTGGCTGCGAGAGGTTGTGGGTTTGACTCTGCGGCATGGCCCATGGACTTTGTATGGCTGCATGTAATCGCCTAGTTCAATGGACTGTGTTGCCTATGAGTTTCCATTGGCCTGATAGGCCAGGTAATGTCTTTTGATTTTGTTTGGCCATGTTGTGTGCGCATTCACTAGGATTATGTGAATTAATGTAGACGCAGCTTCCTACTTCTTTGTGTTGGTGTAGTTGTAGGCTCTTTGCTTGTTCTGCCAGAGGTTGTGGGTTTGACTCTGAGGCAAGGCCCATGGACTTTGTGAGGCTGCATGTAATTGCCTATTCCAATGGACTATGTTGTCTATGAGTTTCCATTGGATTGATAGGCAAGGGACTGTCTTTAGCTTTTGTTTGGCCATGTTGTGTGCCCAGTCACTAGGATTATGTGAATTTATGTTGAGTCAGTTTCGCACTTCTCTGTGTTGGTGTAGTGGTAGGCTCTTTGCTTGGGCTGTGAGAGGTTGTGGGTTTGACTCTGAGGCAAGGCCCATGGACTTTGTATGGCTGCATGTAATTGCCTAGTCCAATGGAATGATAGGCCAGGTACTGTCTTTTGTTTTCGTTTGGCCATGTTTTGTGCGCAGTCACTAGGATTATGTGAGTTAATGTAGAGACAGTTTCATACTTCTCTGTGTTGCTGAAGTGGTAGGCTTTTTTGTTGGGCTGCGAGAGGTTGTGAGTTCGACTCTGAGGCAAGGCCCATGGACTTTGTATGGCTGCATGTAATTGCCTAGTCCAATGGATTGATAGGCCAGGTGCTTTCTTTTGCTTTTGTTTGGCCATGTTGTGTGCGCAGTCACTAGGAATATGTGAATTAATGTAGAGTCAGTTTCACATTTCTCTTTGTTGGTGTAGTGGTAGGCTCTTTGCTTGGGCTGTGAGAGGTTGTGGGTTTGACTCTGAGGCAAGGCCCATGGTCTTTTTATGGCTGCATGTAATTGCCTAGTCCAATGGACTTTGTTGCCTATGAGTTTCCATTGGATTGATAGGCCAGGTATTGACTTTTGCTTTCGTTTGGCCATGTTGTGTGGGCAGTCACTAGGATTATATGAATTAATGTAGAGTCAGTTTCACATTTCTCTGTGTTGGTGTAGTGTTAGGCTCTTTGCTTGGGCTGCGAGAGGTTGTGGGTTTGACTCTGAGGCAAGGCCCATGGACTTTTTATGGCTGCATGTAATTGCCTAGTCCAATGGACTGTGTTGCCTATGAGTTTCCATTGGATTGATAGGCCAGGTACTGTCTTTTGTTTTCGTTTGGCCATGTTGTGTGCGCACTCACTAGGATTATGTGAATTAATGTAGAGGCAGGTTCACATTTCTCTGTGTTGGTGTAGTGGTAGGCTCTTTGCTTGAGCTGCGAGAGGTTGTGGGTTTGACTCTGAGGCAAGGCCCATGGACTTTTTATGGCTGCATGTTATTGCCTAGTCCAATGGACTGTGTTGCCTATGAGTTTCCATTGGATTGATAAGCCAGGTACTGTCTTTTGCTTTTGTTTAGCCATGTTGTGTGCGCAGTCGGTAGGATTATGTGAATTAATGTAGAATCAGTTTCCAACTTCTCTGTGTTGGTTTAGTGGTAGGCTCTTTGCTTGTTCTCCAAGAGGTTGTAGGTTCGACTCTGAGGCAAGGCCCATGAACTTTGTATGGCTGCATGTATTTGCCTAGTCTAATGGACTGTGTTGCCTATGAGTTTCCATTGGATTGATAGGCCAGATAATGTCTTTTGCATTTGTTTCGCCATGTTGTGTGCACAGTCACTAGGATTATGTGAACTAATGTAAACTCAGTTTCCAACTTGTCTGTGTTGGTGTTTTGGAGGCTCTTTGCTTGGGCTGCGAGAAATTGTGGGTTTGACTCTGAGGCAAGGCCCATGGACTTTGTATGGCTGCATGTAATTGCCTAGTCCAATTGATTGCTTTGCCTATGAGTTTCTATTGGATTTATAGGCCAGGTAATGTCTTTTGCTTTTGTTTGGCCATGTTGTGTGCGCAGTCACTAGGATTATGTGAATTAATGTAGAATCAGTTTTCCACTTCTCTGTGTTGGTGTATTTGTAGGCTCTTTGCTTGGGCTACAAGAGGTTGTGGGTTCGACTCTGGGGCAAGGCCCATGGGCTTTGTATGGCTGCATGTATTTGCCTAGTCTAATGGACTGTGTTGCCTATGAGTTTCCATTGGATTGATAGGCCAGGTATTTTCTTTTGTTTGGCCATGTTGTGTGCGCAGTCGGTAGGATTATGTGAATTAATGTAGAATCAGTTTCCCACTTCTCTGTGTTGGTGTAGTGGTAGGCTCTTTGCTTGGCTGCGAGAGGTTGTGGGTTTGACTCTGAGGCAAGGCCCATGGACTTTGTATGTCTCCAGGTAATTGTCTAGTCCAATGGACTGTGTTGCCTATGAGTTTCCATTGGATTGATGGGCCAGGTACTGTCTTTTGCTTTTGTTTGGCCATGTTGTGTGCGCAGTCACTAGGATTATGTGAATTAATGTAGAGTCAGGTTCACACTTCTCTGTGTTGCTGTAGTGGTAGGCTTTTTTCTTGGGCTGCGAGAGGTTGTGAGTTCGACTCTGAGGCAAGGCCCATGGACTTTGTATGGCTGCATGTTATTGCCTAGTCCAATGGACTATGTTACCTATGAGTTTCAATTGGAATGATAGGCCAGGTACTGTCTTTTGCTTTTGTTTGGCCATGTTGTGTGCGCAGTCACAAGGATTATGTGAATTAATGTAGAATCATTCTCCTACTTCTCTGTGTTGGTGTAGTGGTAGGCTCTTTGCTTGGGCTTTGAGAGGTAGTGGTTTTGACTCTGAGGCAAGGCCCATGGACTTTGTATGGCTGCATGTTATTGCCTAGTCCAAAGGATTGCGTTGCCTATGAGTTTCCATTGGATTAATAGGCCAGGTACTGTCTTTTGCTTTTGTATGGCCATGTTGTGTGCGCAGTCACTAGGATTATGTGAATTAATGTAGAGTCATTCACCTAATTCTCTGTGTTGGTGTAGTGGTAGTCTCTTTGCTTAAGCTGCGAGAGGTTGTGGGTTCGACTCTGAGGCAAGGCCCATGGAGTTTGTATGGCTGCATGTAATCGCCTAGTTCAATTGACTGTGTTGCCTATGAGTTCCCATCGGATTGATAGGCCAGGTACTGTCTTTTGCTTTTGTTTGGCCATGTTGTGTGCGCAGTCACTAGGATTATGTGAACTAATGTAAACTCAGATTCCAATTTCTCTGTGTTGGTGTAGTGGTAGGCTCTTTGCTTGGGCTGTGAGATGTTGTGGGTTCGACTCTGAGGCAAGGCCCATGGAGTTTGTATGGCTGCATGTAATCGCCTAGTTCAATTGACTGTGTTGCCTATGAGTTTCTATTGGCTTGATAGGCTAGGTAATGTCTTCTGCTTTTGTTTGGCCATGTTGTGTGCGCAGTCACTAGGATTATGTGAATTAATGTAGACGCAGCTTCCTACTTCTTTGTGTTTTTGTAGTTGTAGGCTCTTTGCTTGTTCTGCCAGAGGTTGTGGGTTTGACTCTGAGGCAAGGCCCATGGACTTTGTATGGCTGCATGTAATTGCCTAGTCCAATGGACTATGTTGCCTATGAGTTTCCATTGGATTGATAGGCCAGGTACTGCCTTTTGCTTTTGTTTGACCATGTTGTGTGCGCAGTCACTAGGGTTATGGGAATTAATGTAGAGTCAGTTTCCCACTTCTCTGTGTTGGTGTAGTGGTAGGCTCTTTGCTTGGGCTGCGAGATGTTGAGGGTTCGACTCTAATGCAAGGCTCATGGACTTTGAATGGATGCATGTAATTGCTTAGTCCAATGGACTGTGTTGCCTATGAGTTTCTATTGGATTGATAGGCCAGTTACTGTCTTTTGTTTTCGTTTGGCCATGTTGTGTGCGCAGTCACTAGGATTATGTGAAATAATGTAGAGTCAGGTTTACATTTCTCTGTGTTGGTGTAGTGGTAGGCTCTTTGCTTGAGCTGCGAGAGGGAGCACAGAGAAGTAGGAGAATGATTCTACATTAATGCACATAATCCTAGTGACTGCGCACACAACATGGCCAAACAAAAGCAAAAGACAGTACCTGGCCTATCATTCCAATTGAAACTCATGGGTAACATAGTCCATTGGACTAGGCAATAACATGCAGCCATACAAAGTCCATGGGCCTTGCCTCAGAGTCAAACCCACAACCTCTCGCAGCCAAGCAAAGAGCCTACAAATACACCAACACAGAGAAGTGGAAAACTGATTCTACATTAATTCACATAATCCTAGTGACTGCGCACACAACATGGCCAAACAAAAGCAAAAGACATTACCTGGCCTATAAATCCAATAGAAACTCATAGGCAAAGCAATCAATTGGACTAGGCAATAACATGCAGCCATACAAAGTCCATGGGCCTTGCCTCAGAGTCAAACCCACAACCTCTCGCAGCCAAGCAAAGAGCCTACCACTACACCAACACAGACAAGTTGGAAACTGAGTTTACATTAGTTCACATAATCCTAGTGACTGTGCACACAACATGGCGAAACAAATGCAAAAGACATTATCTGGCCTATCAATCCAATGGAAACTCATAGGCAACACAGTCCATTAGACTAGGCAAATACATGCAGCCATACAAAGTTCATGGGCCTTGCCTCAGAGTCGAACCCACAACCTCTTGGAGAATAAGCAAAGAGCCTACCACTAAACCAACACAGAGAAGTTGGAAACTGATTCTACATTAATTCACATAATCCTACCGACTGCGCACACAACATGGCTAAACAAAAGCAAAAGACAGTACCTGGCTTATCAATCCAATGGAAACTCATAGGCAACACAGTCCATTGGACTAGGCAATAACATGCAGCCATAAAAAGTCCATGGGCCTTGCCTCAGAGTCAAACCCACAACCTCTCGCAGCTCAAGCAAAGAGCCTACCACTACACCAACACAGAGAAATGTGAACCTGCCTCTACATTAATTCACATAATCCTAGTGAGTGCGCACACAACATGGCCAAACGAAAACAAAAGACAGTACCTGGCCTATCAATCCAATGGAAACTCATAGGCAACACAGTCCATTGGACTAGGCAATTACATGCAGCCATAAAAAGTCCATGGGCCTTGCCTCAGAGTCAAACCCACAACCTCTCGCAGCCCAAGCAAAGAGCCTAACACTACACCAACACAGAGAAATGTGAAACTGACTCTACATTAATTCACATACTCCTAGTGACTGCGCACACAACATGGCCAAACGAAAGCAAAAGTCAATACCTGGCCTATCAATCCAATGGAAACTCATAGGCAACAAAGTCCATTGGACTAGGCAATTACATGCAGCCATAAAAAGTCCATGGGCCTTGCCTCAGAGTCAAACCCACAACCTCTCACAGCCCAAGCAAAGAGCCTATCACTACACCAACAAAGAGAAATGTGAAACTGACTCTACATTAATTCACATATTCCTAGTGACTGCGCACACAACATGGCCAAACAAAAGCAAAAGAAAGCACCTGGCCTATCAATCCAATGGAAACTCATAGGTAAGGCAGTCCATTGGACTATGCAATTACATGCAGCCATACAAAGTCCATGGGCCTTGCCTCAGAGTCGAACTCACAACCTCTCGCAGCCCAACAAAAAAGCCTACCACTTCAGCAACACAGAGAAGTATGAAACTGTCTCTACATTAACTCACATAATCCTAGTGACTGCGCACAAAACATGGCCAAACGAAAACAAAAGACAGTACCTGGCCTATCAATCCATTGGACTAGGCAATTACATGCAGCCATACAAAGTCCATGGGCCTTGCCTCAGAGTCAAACCCACAACCTCTCACAGCCCAAGCAAAGAGCCTACCACTACACCAACACAGAGAAGTGTGAAACTGACTCAACATAAATTCACATAATCCTAGTGACTGCGCACACAACATGGCCAAACAAAAGCTAAAGACAGTCCTTTGCCTATCAATCCAATGGAAACTCATAGACAACATAGTCCATTGGAATAGGCAATTACATGCAGCCTCACAAAGTCCATGGGCCTTGCCTCAGAGTCAAACCCACAACCTCTGGCAGAACAAGCAAAGAGCCTACAACTACACCAACACAAAGAAGTAGGAAGCTGCGTCTACATTAATTCACATAATCCTAGTGAATGCGCACACAACATGGCCAAACAAAAGCAAAAGACATTACCTGGCCTATCAGGCCAATGGAAACTCATAGGCAACACAGTCCATTGAACTAGGCGATTACATGCAGCCATACAAAGTCCATGGGCCATGCTGCAGAGTCAAACCCACAACCTCTCGCAGCCAAGCAAAGCAGCTTCCACTAGACCAACACAGAGAAGTGGGAAACGGATTCTACATTAATTCACATAATCCTAGTGACTGCGCACACAACATGGCCAAACAAAAGCAAAAGACAATACCTGGCCTATCAATCCAATGGAAACTCGTAGGCAACACAGTCCATTGGACTTGGCAATTACATGCAGCCATACAAAGTCCATGGGCTTTGCCTCTGAGTCAAACCCACAATTTCTCGCAGCCCAAGCAAAGAGCCTACCACTACACCAACACAGACAAGATGGAAACTGAGTTTACATTAAGAACCTATAAAGATGTGAGTGAACCAGCCAATATAAAAGTTTATAATCTTTATTGAAAAATTTGTTAAAAGACAAACACATAAAACAGACAATGATGAGGACACATACAATTAACCTCAGGTGAACCAAAATATACAAGCAATAAATAGCATAAGTGCATAATGGTCATGTATCGGAAAAAAAGTGCACCAAAAAAGGGGTGCTGTCCAAGTTTCTTTGAAGAGCCAATAGTCTTTAGGTAGATGAAGAGTGTCCCAAAGAACACCAATAAGGTGGAACTATATTAAATTTCAAGCTAAACAAAGCTTTTTTCTTCATTCAAGACTAAATGTATGAGAGCCACAATCCTATTGCTACAAAACGTGGCATATAACAGGGGAAACAAAGAATACATGTGTCTATGATATTAACAGGATATAATCCTATAAGATGCAAACATAATAGTTTATAAAAAGTAAATCCTGAATGGATCAGGTGGTATAACCACAACAATGTTTCCAAATGCCTACAGTCCCAAACAGGGGAGAAGCAGGATCTCAACCATACATATAAAGAAAAGGCAGAAACTGACACAAGTGTCAAAATATAACACTTTTTTCACAGGGCTGGACTAGGAGGCCATATTCCCAGTGTTATAATCAGATAGAAGGGCGGAATGGCTGCATTACCACAGTACTATACCTTTACAAGGAAACAGAGTCAGCCATAGGACCGACCCAAACACTGTGGTGAATCCACAAAAACACACACCAGAAGGGTGTTACAGGGCCCAGACTAAAAAGCCATATTCCCAGTACTATAGCCCACAGAAAGGCAGCATGGCTGCAATACCACAGTAATTTGCCCCTACAAGGGAACAAAGTCAGCCATAAGAACCAACCTTAGCACTGAGTGGCAAGCCCACAAAGACACAGACCAGGAAGATAATAACCTGAGGATAAAGGTACCCCGACACGTGTTTCCCCTTGGAAGAAGCTTTTCTGCGAAACACGTGTCGGGGTACCTTTGGCGTTTGGTGACTGTTCACATTGGGTCATCAGGCTTTGTCCACAGGCTATATATATACTTCATGCAGCATTTGCTTGGACCTGTCCCGCCCACAGCCATGACTCAGTCATGGGTACGGGACTGCAATAGACCAGGTGAGTGCTGCTGAGAGCAGTTCTGCTATTTATATGTGAGGCCGCATGGCACATTTTATAAAAATATTTTAGTGTAGGACTGCTTCAAATGAGATTTGCCGTGACGTGGCGAAGCAGCTTTCTGTGGGCTATAGTACTGGGAATATGGCTTTTTAGTCTGGGCCCTGTAACACCCTTCTGGTGTGTGTTTTTGTGGATTCACCACAGTGTTTGGGTCGGTCCTATGGCTGACTCTGTTTCCTTGTAAAGGTATAGTACTGTGGTAATGCAGCCATTCCGCCCTTCTATCTGATTATAACACTGGGAATATGGCCTCCTAGTCCAGCCCTGTGAAAAAAGTGTTATATTTTGACACTTGTGTCAGTTTCTGCCTTTTCTTTATATGTATGGTTGAGATCCTGCTTCTCCCCTGTTTGGGACTGTAGGCATTTGGAAACATTGTTGTGGTTATACCACCTGATCCATTCAGGATTTGCTTTTTATAAACTATTATGTTTGCATCTTATAGGATTATATCCTGTTAATATCATAGACACATGTATTCTTTGTTTCCCCTGTTATATGCCACGTTTTGTAGCAATAGGATTGTGGCTCTCATACATTTAGTCTTGAATGAAGAAAAAAGCTTTGTTTAGCTTGAAATTTAATATAGTTCCACCTTATTGGTGTTCTTTGGGACACTCTTCATCTACCTAAAGACTATTGGCTCTTCAAAGAAACTTGGACAGCACCCCTTTTTTGGTGCACTTTTTTTCCGATACATGACCATTATGCACTTATGCTATTTATTGCTTGTATATTTTGGTTCACCTGAGGTTAATTGTATGTGTCCTCATCATTGTCTGTTTTATGTGTTTGTCTTTTAACAAATTTTTCAATAAAGATTATATACTTTTATATTGGCTGGTTCACTCACATCTTTATAGGTTCTTACTGCTTAAATGAGTGTAGCTATCTTTACTTTTTGGTCATTCAATTGGTTCTTTTGAGTTTACATTAGTTCACATAATCCTAGTGACTGTGCACACAACATTGCGAAACAAATGCAAAAGACATTATCTGGCCTATCAATCCAATGGAAACTCATAGGCAACACAGTCCATTAGACTAGGCAAATACATGCAGCCATACAAAGTTCATGGGCCTTGCCTCAGAGTCGAACCCACAACCTCTTGGAGAACAAGCAAAGAGCCTCCCACTAAACCAACACAGAGAAGTTGGAAACTGACTCTACATTAATTCACATAATCCTAGTGACTGCGCACACAACATGGCCAAACAAAACCAAAAGACAGTACCTGGCCTATCAATCCAATGGAAACTCATAGGCAACACAGTCCATTGGACTAGACAATTACATGGAGACATACAAAGTCCATGGGCCTTGCTTCAGAGTCAAACCCACAACCTCTCGCAGCCAAGCAAAGAGCCTACCACTACACCAATACAGAGAAGTGGGAAACTGATTCTACATTAATTCACATAATCCTACCGACTGCGCACACAACATGGCTAAACAAAAGCAAAAGACAGTACCTGGCTTATCAATCCAATGGAAACTCATAGGCAACACAGTCCATTGGACTAGGCAATAACATGCAGCCATACAAAGTCCATGGGCCTTGCCTCAAAGTCGAACTCACAACCTCTCGCAGCTCAAGCAAAGAGCTTACCACTACACCAACACAGAGAAATGTGAACCTGCCTCTACATTAATTCACATAATCCTAGTGACTGCGCACACAACATGGCCAAACGAAAGCAAAATTCCATACCTGGCCTATCAATCCAATGGAAACTCATAGGCAACACAGTCCATTGGACTAGGCAATTACATGCAGCCATAAAAAGTCCATGGGCCTTGCCTCAGAGTCAAACCCACAACTTCTCGCAGCCCAAGCAAAGATCCTACCAATACACCAACACAGAGAAGTGGAAAACAGATTCTACATTAATTCACATAATCCTAGTGACTGCGCACACAACATGGCCAAACGAAAGCAAAAGACAGTACCTGGCCTATCAATCCAATGGAAACTCAGAGGCAACCCCATCCATTGGACTAGGCAATTACATGCAGCCATACAGAGTCCATGGGCCTTGCCTCAGAGTCTATCCCACAACCTTTGGCAGAACAAACAAAGAGCCTACAACCACACCAACACAAAGAAGTAGGAAGCTGCATCTACATTAATTCACATAATCCTAGTGACTGCGCACACAACATGGCCAAACAGAAGCAAAAGACATTACCTGGCTTATCAAGCCAATGGAAACTCATAGGCAACACAGTCCATTGAACTAGGCAATTACATGCAGCCATACAAAGTCCATGGGCCTTGCCTCAGACTCAAACCCACAATCTCTCGCAGCCAAGCAAAGCGCCTTCCACTACACCAACACAGAGAAGTTGGGAACTGATTCTACATTAATTCACATAATCCTACCGACTTCGCACACAACATAACCAAACAAAAGACATTACCTGGCCTATCAGTCCAATGAAAACTCATAGGCAACACAGTACATTGGACTAGGCAATTACATGCAGCCATACAAAGTCTATGGGCTTTGCATCAGAGTCAAACCCACATTTTCTCGCAGCCCAAGCAAAGAGCCTACCACTACACCAACACAGAGAAGTTGAAAACTGAGTTTACATTAGTTCACATAATCCTAGTGACTGCGCACACAACATGGCCAAACAAAAGCAAAAGGTAGTACCTGGCCTATCAATCCAATAGGAACTCATAGGTAACACAGTCAACTAAAATAGGCAATTACATGCAGCCATACAAACTCCATGGGCCTTGCCTCAAAGTCGACCCAACAACCTTTCGCAGCTTAAGCAAAGAGACTACCACTACACCAACACAGAGAAGTAGGTAAATGACTCTACATTAATTCACATAATCCTAGTGACTGCGCACACAACATGGCCAAACAAATGCAAAAGATATTATCTGGCCTATCAATCCAATGAAATCATAGGCAACATAGTCCATTAGACTAAGCAAAGTCATACAAAGTTAATGGGCTTTGCCTCAGAGTCGAACCCACAACCTCTTGGAGAACAAGCAAAGAGCCTACCACTAAACCAACACAGAGAAGTTGGAAACAGACTCTACATTAATTCACAGAATCCTAGTGACTGCGCACACAACATGGCCAAACAAAAGCAAAAGACAGTACCTGGCCTATCAATCCAATGGAAACTCAAAGCTAACACAGTACATTGGACTAGGCAATTACATACAGCCATACAAAGTCCATGGGCCTTGCATTAGAGTCGAACCCACAACCTCTCGCAGCCCAAGCAAAGAGCCTACCACTACACCAACACAGAGAAGTGGGAAACTGATTCTACATTAATTCAAATAATCCTACTGACTGCGCACACAACATGGCCAAACAAAAGACAATACCTGGCCTATCAATTCAAAGGAAACTCATAGGCAACACAGTCCATTGGACTTGGCAATTACATGCAGCCATACAAAGTCCATGGGCTTTGCCTCAGAGTCAAAGCCACAATTTCTCGCAGCCCAAGTTAATAGCCTACGATTACACCAACACAGAGAAGTTGGAAACTGAGTTTACATTAGTTCACATAATCCTAGTGACTGCGCACACAACATGGCCAAACAAAAGACAATACCTGGCCTATCAATTCAATGGAAACTCATAGGCAACACAGTCAATTGAACTAGGCAATTACATGCTGCCATACAAACTCCATGTGCTTTGCCTCAGAGTCGAACCCACAACCTCTCACAGCTTAAGCAAAGAGACTACAACTACACCAACACAGAGAAGTAGGTGAATGACTCTACATTAATTCACATAATCCTAGTGACTGCGAACACAACATGGCCAAACAAAAGCAAAAGACAGTACCTGGCCTATCAATCCAATTGAAACTCATAGGCAACATAGTCCATTGGACTAGGCAATAACATGCAGCAATACAAAGTCCATGGGCCTTGCCTCAAAGTCTAACTCACAACCTCTCGCAGCTCAAGCAAAGAGCCTACCACTACACCAACACAGAGAAATGTGAACCTGACTCTACATTAATTCACATAATCCTAGTGACTGCGAACACAACATGGCCAAACATAAGCAAAAGGCAGTACCTGGCCTATCAATCCAATGGGAACTCATACGCAACACAGTCAATTGAACTACGCAATTACATGCAGCCATACAAACTCCATGGGCCTTGCCTCAGAGTCGAACCCACAACCTCTCGCAGCTTAAGCAAAGAGCCTACCCCTAAACCAACACAGAGAAGTGGGAAACTGATTCTACATTAATTCACATAATCCTACCGACTGCGCACACAACACGGCCAAACAAAAGACAATACCTGGCCTATCAATTCAATGGAAACTCATAGGCAACACAGTCCATTGGACTAGGCAATTACATGCAGCCATACAAAGTCCATGGGCTTTGCCTAAAAGTCAAACCCACAACTTCTCGCAGCCCAAGCAAAGAGCCTACCACTACACCAACACAGAGAAGTTGGTAACTGAGTTTACATTAATTCACATAATCCTAGTGACTGCGCACACAACATGGCCAAACAAAAGCAAAAGACAGTACCTGGCCTATCAGTCCAATGGAAAATCATAGGCAACACAGTCCATTGGACTAGACAATTACATGGAGACATACAAAGTCCATGGGCCTTTCCTCAGAGTCAAACCCACAACCTCTCGCAGCCAAGCAAAGAGCCTACCACTACACCAACACAGAGAAGTGGGAAACTGATTCTACATTAATTCACATAATCCTACCGACTGCGCACACAACATGGCCAAACAAAAGACAACACCTGGCCTATCAATCCAATGGAAACTCATAGGCAACACAGTCCATTAGACTAGGCAAATACATGCAGCCATATAAAGTTCATGGGCCTTGCCTCAGAGTCGAACCCACATCCTCTTGGAGAACAAGCAAAGAGCCTACCACTAATCCAACACAGAGAAGTTGGAAACCGACTCTACATTAATTCACATAATCCTAGTGACTGCGCACACAACATGGCCAAACAAAAGCAAAAGACATTACCTGGCCTATCAATCCAATGTAAACTCATAGGTAACACAGTACATTACTAGGATTATGTGAATTAATGTAGAGTCAGGTTCACATTTCTCTGTGTTGGTGTAGTGGTAGGCTCTTTGCTTGAGCTGCGAGAGTTTGTGAGTTAGATTTTGAGGCATGGCCCATGGACTTTGTATGGCTGCATGTTATTGCCTAGTCCAATGGACTATGTTAATAAAGTTACTTTTCAACATCCACACCATTATAGTATTAAATATGAATTGTTACACCAGTATATTATAAATCCAAAGTGTGGTATATAAGGACCATGGAAAAATCGCTAGAACAACACCAAAACCAAAGAAAGAAAGCGATCAGACTTCCTATATAAATATGATATTTATTGATGCAAGATATGAAGCACAGTGACAAACATACAGAAAGGGTGTACCATCCAGTGCGGACCACAAATATAAAATAGATGGAGCCCAAATATGTGGAACTTAACCCGAATAAGGTCTATAACCAATAGCCATAACACATGTGAAAAGCGATTAGTATATAAACAGAGATCCATAAGGGCCCATTGCGGGAGACAGGTAATGAAAAAGTACAGACATGCAATCAGCATATTAACATTGCTTACCAATAGTCTAACCGCACACACTGGACGCCACCCCACCCGACGGACGTGCGTTTCGGCGGATGCCTACGTCAGGGGTGGTGTCATGCCAGAAAGTGTGCCCGTATAAAAAGAGTCCTGGAGCCAATCAGCCGAAGGTAATCCTAATGACGCATGAGCGTCCATAGCGACGGTTCATCGCATCCACCGCCGCGTCACGAGCCAGGCAACGCCCACCAGGTCACGCGGCAATCACATGACCAGGCGAGCGGCGCCCCCCACAAGATACAGCGGATGAATGCAAGGAACACGTCACCAACGGGTGCGCATGCGTACAACTACCAAAACGGCACTTAGAGATTTTATAGGTCTCCACACCACACAGATGTATGAATCCAATAACACAAGCCCGATCCATATGAAATCACATGTGGGCTAAGTGAAAGGAGGTATATACAATAAGGATACCCCACACCTACTCCCTCCACAATAGCAATACATATATATATATAATCATATCCTCAGGGAGATGGTAAGATAGAATACAACAATTCCAAAACCTCTACACACACAATGTCCTTAAATGAACGTCGTCGATGGTGGTGGGAAGAAATTCCTCCGTAATTGGTAGCAATTGCTTAGATGTTTCAACATGGCAGATGTAAATACCAGGCAAACAACACTGTGAAAATAATTAAAATAGAATTAAAACCATATAAAAACATGACTAAGAAAGTGCTTATAAAAAGGCAGAAAAACCGATATTTTCATTTAAACCCAAAGGTTGCACTGTTTTTAAAGTCCAAATCCATTTGGCTTCCAAACGTGCCAAATTAGTCCCAATTCTTCCTCCCCTGATACTGGTTTCAATGGAATCAATGCCACGGAATCTCAACAATGTTCCATCCGAATTATGGTGCATTTTAAAATGCTTCGGCAGAGTTTTTAAGCTAGAGATATCCATCTCATCAGCCGCGGCATTGATCCCATTCACATGTTCCCTGATGCGTATTTTCAATGGACGTGTGGTCAACCCAACATAGATCTTGGTACACGGGCAAACCGCATAGTATATAACCGCACAGGTGGTACAAGTGATGGATTTCCTTATTTTAAAGTTTTTTACCCCTGTTGAATCCAGAAAATGATCATGGCGGTCCATATTCGTACATGCTATGCAATGTCCACATGGCCTGGAACCCACCAATCGTTTACCCAGGTCAAGGAAAGATGGAATTGATTCCTTCACCTCATAATGACTAGCAACCAATAAATCACGTAAGTTTTGGGACCTCCGTATAGAAATAAGTGGTCGTTCCGGAAGGATTTTAGACAAAACAGGGTCGGTCAACAAAATAGGCCATGCTTTTTCAAGGCAACTCCTCATATGTGGAAACCTGGAATGGTAATTGGTCACAAACCTGAGTGGTTCTGAACCACACGTTTTCTTGGGGGTATACAGCAGATTATCCCTAGAGGCATGTTTAGCTCTATTATAGGCCCGCTTGATTGCCCGCCTGCTGTATCCCCGTTCCAAGAATCTATCTTTAAGTTCTTGTGCGCGAAATTCAAACTCGGACTCGACTGAACAGATCCTGCGTAACCGCAGGAACTGTCCAGTCGGAACCGAGCCCACCATAAAACCAGGATGCGCTGAGGCCGCATGAAGCAGCATGTTGCAAGATGTTTCCTTCCTGAATATATCAGTCTGAATCATATTCAGACTGTCCCTCCTCACTGTGACATCCAAAAAGTCCACAGTCCTCGTACTACACTGGTAAATAATCTTAATGTTCTTATCATTCTTATTCAATGTCGCCATGAGCTCCTCTAGTTCACCTTCAGAACCCCGCCAGATCAAGAACATGTCGTCAATGTACCGTGTCCATAAAAGGACACGGCCCATTGACGACTCAAGATCCGGCAGGGAGAGGTCTCTCTCCCACAGCCCCAGGAACAGGTTGGCATAGGAGGGGGCAAAAGATGCCCCCATCGCTGTTCCCTGGAGCTGCAGATAGAAGGACCCCTTAAACACAAAGTAATTGTGAGTCAGTGAATAGGGCATTTCTTAGTAAATACCTTTCCAAAAATTTAATACCCAGAGGTCTCAGGGTTCGTGTCATTCCCACATTTCCTGTGGTTGATGATGAATTCATCAGGAAATGGGGAGGATGCATGTGGCAGTTGCTCCAAAATATTTTTGGAATTACTGATGGGTCTAAACTCCAATACCATCATGGAACTGGATAAGGAATTGGATGTGATACAGGCGAAATTCAAGTCTGAATGTCCTATTGAGAAATTATCCTCTTATGAGGGTCAATTGGAGAAGACCTTGGAGTCTGTAGTCAAGAAAATTCAGGAAACCCAGACACATAAATTTGGCCGTGATCAACGGGATTATCAACATGGAACAGTATATTTTTGGAGAAAACCTGTGATGGAGAATCCAGCAACATCCATCACTTCTGGGTCGTCAGTCAGTGATATGTCTGACTCGAATGTATCATCCTTGTCCATGAGATCTGGACGTCAGATTCCTAGGGAGACTACATCCTATTCCAACAAGAACCGGAACTATAAACTGTTTGACCGTCCGCGTGGCGGTAGCCATAAGGTAATCAATTTGAGTGACCATCAATTGTCCTCAGTTGATCTGGCTTTGTTGGAGAAGGGGTTCACCTTCTCTCCGGCAGCCAGATTTGACTTATTTACAGCAATAAAAGATCTTAATTTATTTGCCCGTTCCATGATTTTCAGGAGACACTTTTATGATGCTAATATTGATATCCTCTTCCCCACAGAAGAGGAACAAACAGCATTACGGGAACTAGAGGAATTAGCTATTGAGCATAACTCCACAGACGGAGGTAAGATCCCTCTCTCCATTCGTCCGAAATCCAAAAAGTTTCCTCCATTATCTGCCTGTACGAGTGTGGACCTGTTTGTAAAGGTGGTTAGTGGTGAATTTGAAAAAATCCCCACTTCCATTAGGAAGGATAATCTGACCAAGGAGGAACGGAAACGATTACAGGAGTTGCGGTCTCTGCCTGACATAGTGCTGAAGCCAGCAGATAAGGGCGGAAATGTTGTTATCTGGCCGAGGATGATGTATGAGAGGGAGGCTTTTAAACAATTGAATAACAAAATTTGTTATAAAAAACTAACTTTTAACCCTCTCAGCACATTCTCGGCGCAGTTGAGAACAATCATAGATAATGCTCTGTCTAATGATATTATCACAAAAGAACTGGCTTCAGCACTGTGGGTGGCGGAACCTGTAGCCCCTACTTTATATCTTTTACCGAAGGTGCACAAAAATATACAGTCACCACCAGGCAGACCCATTGTGTCGGGTCGAGGGAGCTTTTTGGAGAACATCAACCGGTGGATAGAGTCAATACTGCACCCGTTTGTGGAGGAATTGCCCTCTTACATTAAAGATACTGGTGACTTCTTGAGAAAAATGGACGGACTATATATGGAGGATGGTACAATGATGGTCACTGGGGATATTGAATCGCTATATACGAACATTCGCCACGCTGACGGTCTCTCAGCGGTTCAATTCTTCCTCCGTGGCTCCAATTTGTCCGCGGTCTTCGTCTCACTGGTTATGGAGCTCCTTGAATTTTCACTGACTCACAATTACTTTGTGTTTAAGGGGTCCTTCTATCTGCAGCTCCAGGGAACAGCGATGGGGGCATCTTTTGCCCCCTCCTATGCCAACCTGTTCCTGGGGCTGTGGGAGAGAGACCTCTCCCTGCCGGATCTTGAGTCGTCAATGGGCCGTGTCCTTTTATGGACACGGTACATTGACGACATGTTCTTGATCTGGCGGGGTTCTGAAGGTGAACTAGAGGAGCTCATGGCGACATTGAATAAGAATGATAAGAACATTAAGATTATTTACCAGTGTAGTACGAGGACTGTGGACTTTTTGGATGTCACAGTGAGGAGGGACAGTCTGAATATGATTCAGACTGATATATTCAGGAAGGAAACATCTTGCAACATGCTGCTTCATGCGGCCTCAGCGCATCCTGGTTTTATGGTGGGCTCGGTTCCGACTGGACAGTTCCTGCGGTTACGCAGGATCTGTTCAGTCGAGTCCGAGTTTGAATTTCGCGCACAAGAACTTAAAGATAGATTCTTGGAACGGGGATACAGCAGGCGGGCAATCAAGCGGGCCTATAATAGAGCTAAACATGCCTCTAGGGATAATCTGCTGTATACCCCCAAGAAAACGTGTGGTTCAGAACCACTCAGGTTTGTGACCAATTACCATTCCAGGTTTCCACATATGAGGAGTTGCCTTGAAAAAGCATGGCCTATTTTGTTGACCGACCCTGTTTTGTCTAAAATCCTTCCGGAA
Organism: Anomaloglossus baeobatrachus; assembly: GCF_048569485.1. Taxonomy (NCBI): domain Eukaryota; kingdom Metazoa; phylum Chordata; class Amphibia; order Anura; family Aromobatidae; genus Anomaloglossus; species Anomaloglossus baeobatrachus. Next base: position 77,093 of record NW_027442483.1, on the reverse strand, counting down.
CGACCACTTATTTCTATACGGAGGTCCCAAAACTTACGTGATTTATTGGTTGCTAGTCATTATGAGGTGAAGGAATCAATTCCATCTTTCCTTGACCTGGGTAAACGATTGGTGGGTTCCAGGCCATGTGGACATTGCATAGCATGTACGAATATGGACCGCCATGATCATTTTCTGGATTCAACAGGGGTAAAAAACTTTAAAATAAGGAAATCCATCACTTGTACCACCTGTGCGGTTATATACTATGCGGTTTGCCCGTGTACCAAGATCTATGTTGGGTTGACCACACGTCCATTGAAAATACGCATCAGGGAACATGTGAATGGGATCAATGCCGCGGCTGATGAGATGGATATCTCTAGCTTAAAAACTCTGCCGAAGCATTTTAAAATGCACCATAATTCGGATGGAACATTGTTGAGATTCCGTGGCATTGATTCCATTGAAACCAGTATCAGGGGAGGAAGAATTGGGACTAATTTGGCACGTTTGGAAGCCAAATGGATTTGGACTTTAAAAACAGTGCAACCTTTGGGTTTAAATGAAAATATCGGTTTTTCTGCCTTTTTATAAGCACTTTCTTAGTCATGTTTTTATATGGTTTTAATTCTATTTTAATTATTTTCACAGTGTTGTTTGCCTGGTATTTACATCTGCCATGTTGAAACATCTAAGCAATTGCTACCAATTACGGAGGAATTTCTTCCCACCACCATCGACGACGTTCATTTAAGGACATTGTGTGTGTAGAGGTTTTGGAATTGTTGTATTCTATCTTACCATCTCCCTGAGGATATGATTATATATATATATGTATTGCTATTGTGGAGGGAGTAGGTGTGGGGTATCCTTATTGTATATACCTCCTTTCACTTAGCACACATGTGATTTCATATGGATCGGGCTTGTGTTATTGGATTCATACATCTGTGTGGTGTGGAGACCTATAAAATCTCTAAGTGCCGTTTTGGTAGTTGTACGCATGCGCACCCGTTGGTGACGTGTTCCTTGCATTCATCCGCTGTATCTTGTGGGGGGCGCCGCTCGCCTGGTCATGTGATTGCCGCGTGACCTGGTGGGCGTTGCCTGGCTCGTGACGCGGCGGTGGATGCGATGAACCGTCGCTATGGACGCTCATGCGTCATTAGGATTACCTTCGGCTGATTGGCTCCAGGACTCTTTTTATACGGGCACACTTTCTGGCATGACACCACCCCTGACGTAGGCATCCGCCGAAACGCACGTCCGTCGGGTGGGGTGGCGTCCAGTGTGTGCGGTTAGACTATTGGTAAGCAATGTTAATATGCTGATTGCATGTCTGTACTTTTTCATTACCTGTCTCCCGCAATGGGCCCTTATGGATCTCTGTTTATATACTAATCGCTTTTCACATGTGTTATGGCTATTGGTTATAGACCTTATTCGGGTTAAGTTCCACATATTTGGGCTCCATCTATTTTATATTTGTGGTCCGCACTGGATGGTACACCCTTTCTGTATGTTTGTCACTGTGCTTCATATCTTGCATCAATAAATATCATATTTATATAGGAAGTCTGATCGCTTTCTTTCTTTGGTTTTGGCAATGGACTATGTTGCCTATGAGTTTCAATTGGATTGATAGGCAAGGTACTGTCTTTTGCTTTTGTTTGGCCATGTTGTGTTCGCAGTCACTAGGATTATGTGAATTAATGTAGAGTCATTCACCTACTTCTCTGTGTTGGTGTAGTTGTAGTCTCTTTGTTGCTTATGAGTTTCAATTTGATTGATAGGCCAGGTACTGTCTTTTGCTTTTGTTTGGCCATGTTATGTGCGCAGTCACTAGGATTATGTGAATTAATGTAGAGTCATTCACCTTCTTCTCTGTGTTGGTGTAGTGGTAGTCTCTTTGCTTAAACTGCGAGAGGTTGTGGGTTCGACTCTGAGGCAAAGCCCATGGAGTTTGTATGGCAGCATGTAATTGCCTAGTTCAATTGACTGTGTTGCCTATGAGTTTCCATTGAATTGATAGGCCAGGTATTGTCTTTTGTTTGGCCATGTTGTGTGCGCAGTCACTAGGATTATGTGAACTAATGTAAACTCAGTTTCCAACTTCTCTGTGTTGGTGTAATCGTAGGCTATTTCCTTGGGCTGCGAGAAATTGTGGGTTTGACTCTGAGGCAAAGCCCATGGACTTTGTATGGCTGCATGTAATTGCCAAGTCCAATGGACTGTGTTGCCTATGAGTTTCCTTTGAATTGATAGGCCAGGTATTGTCTTTTGTTTGGCCATGTTGTGTGCGCAGTCGGTAGGATTATTTGAATTAATGTAGAAACAGTTTCCCACTTCTCTGTGTTGGTGTAGTGGTAGGCTCTTTGCTTGGGCTGCGAGAGGTTGTGGGTTCGACTCTAATGCAAGGCCCATGGACTTTGTATGTCTCCATGTAATTGTCTAGTCCAATGGACTGTGTTGCCTATGAGTTTCCATTGGTTTGATAGGCCAGGTGTTGTCTTTTGCTTTTGTTTGGCCATGTTATGTGCGCAGTCACTAGGATTATGTGAATTAATGAAGAATTGGTTTTCCACTTCTCTGTGTTGGTGTATTAGTAGGCTCTTTCCTTGGGCTACGAGAGGGTGTGGGTTCGACTCTGGGGCAAGGCCAATGGGCTTTGTATGGCTGCATGTAATTGCATAGTCCAATGTACTGTGTTAGCTTTGAGTTTCCATTGGATTGATAGGCCAGGTGCTGTCTTTTGCTTTTGTTTTGCCATGTTGTGTGCGCAGTCACTAGGATTCTGTGAATTAATGTAGAGTTTGTTTCCAACTTCTCTGTGTTGGTTTAGTGGTAGGCTCTTTGCTTGTTCTCCAAGAGGTTGTGGGTTCGACTCTGAGGCAAGGCCCATTAACTTTGTATGGCTGCATATATTTGCTTAGTCTAATGGACTATGTTGCCTATGATTTCATTGGATTGATAGGCCAGATAATGTCTTTTGCATTTGTTTGGCCATGTTGTGTGCGCAGTCTCTAGGATTATGTGAATTAATGTAGAGTCCTTTACCTACTTCTCTGTGTTGGTGTAGAGGTAGTCTTTTTGCTTAAGCTGCGAAAGGTTGTTGGTTCGACTTTGAGGCAAGGCCCATGGAGTTTGTATGGATGCATGTAATTGCCTATTTCAGTTGACTGTGTTACCTATGAGTTCCTATTGGATTGATAGGCCAGGTACTACCTTTTGCTTTTGTTTGGCCATGTTGTGTGCGCAGTCACTAGGATTATGTGAACTAATGTAAACTCAGTTTTCAACTTCTCTGTGTTGGTGTAGTGGTAGGCTCTTTTCTTGGTCTGCGAGAAAATGTGGGTTTGACTCTGAGGCAAAGCCCATAGACTTTGTATGGCTGCATGTAATTGCCTAGTCCAATGAACTGTGTTGCCTATGAGTTTTCATTGGACTGATAGGCCAGGTATTGTCTTTTGTTTGGTTATGTTGTGTGCGAAGTCGGTAGGATTATGTGAATTAATGTAGAATCAGTTTCCCACTTCTCTGTGTTGGTGTAGTGGAAGGCGCTTTGCTTGGCTGCGAGAAGTTGTGGGTTTGACTCTGAGGCAAGGCCCATGGACTTTGTATGGCTGCATGTAATTGCCTAGTTCAATGGACTGTGTTGCCTATGAGTATCCATTGGCTTGATAGGCCAGGTAATGTCTTTTGCTTCTGTTTGGCCATGTTGTGTGCGCAGTCACTAGGATTATGTGAATTAATGTAGATGCAGCTTCCTACTTCTTTGTGTTGGTGTGGTTGTAGGCTCTTTGCTTGTTCTGCCAGAGGTTGTGGGATAGACTCTGAGGCAAGGCCCATGGACTCTGTATGGCTGCATGTAATTGCCTAGTCCAATGGATGGGGTTGCCTCTGAGTTTCCATTGGATTGATAGGCCAGGTACTGTCTTTTGCTTTTGTTTGGCCATGTTGTGTGCGCAGTCACTAGGATTATGTGAGTTAATGTAGAGTCGGTTTCACACTTCTCCGTGTTGCTGTAGTGGTAGGCTTTTTTCTTGGGCTGCGAGAGGTTGTGAGTTCGACTCTGAGGCAAGGCCCATGGACTTTTTATGGCTGCATGTAATTGCATAGTCCAATGGACTGTGTTACCTATGAGATTCCATTGGATTGATAGGCCAGGTGCCTTCTTTTGCTTTTGTTTGGCCATGTTTTGTACGCAGTCACTAGGATTATGTGAATTAATGTTGAGTCAGTTTCCCACTTCTCTGTGTTGGTGTAGTGGTAGGCTCTTTGCTTGGGCTGGGAGAGGTTGTGAGTTCGACTCAAATGCAAGGCTCATGGACTTTGTATGGCTGCATCTAATTGCCTAGTCCAAAGGACTGTGTTGCCTATGAGTTTCCATTGGATTGATAGGCCAGGTATTGACTTTTGCTTTCGTTTGGCCATGTTGTGTGCGCAGTCACTAGGATTATGTGAATTAATATAGAGTCAGTTTCACATTTCTCTGTGTTGGTGTAGTGGTAGGCTCTTTGCTTGAGCTGCGAGAGGTTGTGGATTTGACTCTGAGGCAAGGCCCTTGGACTTTTTATGGCTGCATGTAATTGCCTAGTATAATGGACTGTGTTGCCTATGAGTTTCCATTGGATTGATAGGCCAGGTATTGACTTTTGCTTTCGTTTGGCCATGTTGTGTGCGCAGTCACTAGGTTTATGTGAATTAATGTAGAGTCAGGTTCACATTTCTCTGTGTTGGTGTAGTAGTAGGCTCTTTGCTTAAACTGCAAGAGGTTGTGAGTTCGACTTTGAGGCAAGGCCCATGGACATTGTATGGCTGCATGTTATTGCCTAGTCCAATGGACTATGTTGCTTATGAGCTTCAATTGGATTGATAGGCCAGATACTGTCTTTTGCTTTTGTTTGGCCATGTTGTGTGCGCAGTCACTAGGATTATGTGAATTAATGTAGAGTCATTCACCTACTTCTCTGTGTTGGTTTAGTGGTAGGCTCTTTGCTTGTTCTCCAAGAGGTTGAGGGTTCGACTCTGAGGCAAGGCCCATGAACTTTGTATGGCTGCATGTATTTGCCTAGTCTAATGGACTGTGTTGCCTATGAGTTTCCATTGGATTGATAGGCCAGATAATGTCTTTTGCATTTGTTTGGCCATGTTGTGTGCACAGTCACTAGGATTATGTGAACTAATGTAAACTCTGTTACCAACGTCTCTGTGTTGGTGTAGTGGTAGGCTCTTTGCTTGGGCTGCGAGAAATTGTGGGTTTGACTCTGAGGCAAAGCCCATGGACTTTGTATGGCTGCATGTAATTGTCTTGTCCAATGGACTGTGTTGCCTATGAGTTTCCACTGGTTTGATAGGCCAGGTAATGTCTTTTGCTTTTGTTTGGCCATGTTGTGTGCGCAGTCACTAGGAATATGTGAATTAATGTAGACGCAGCTTCCTACTTTTTTGTGTTGGTGTAGTTGTAAGCTCTTTGCTTGTTCTGCCAGAGGTTGTGGGTTTGACTCTGAGGCAAGGCCCATGGACTTTGTATGGCTGCATGTAATTGCCTAGTCCAATGGACTATGTTGTCTATGAGTTTCCATTGGATTGATAGGCCAGGGACTGTCTTTTGCTTTTGTTTGGCCATGTTGTGTGCGCAGTCACTAGGATTATGTGAATTTATGTTGAGTCAGTTTCGCTTTTCTCTGTGTTGGTGTAGTGGTAGGCTCTTTGCTTGGGCTGAGAGAGGTTGTGGGTTTGACTCTGAGACAAGGCCCATGGACTTTGTATGGCTGCATGTAATTGCCTAGTCCAATTGATTGCGTTGCCTATGAGTTTCCATTGGATTGATAGGCCAGGTACCGTCTTTTGCTTTTGTTTGGCCATGTTGTGTGCGCAGTCACTAGGATTATGTGAATTAATGTAGAATCTGTTTTCCACTTCTCTGTGTTGGTGTATTGGTAGGCTCTTTGCTTGGGCTACGAGAGGTTGTGGGTTTGACTCTGGGGCAAGGCCCATGGGCTTTGTATAGCTGCATGCAATTGCCTAGTCCAATGTACTGTGTTACCTATGAGTTTACATTGGATTGATAGGCCAGGTAATGTCTTTTGCTTTTGTTTGGCCATGTTGTGTGCGCAGTCACTAGGATCATGTGAATTAATGTAGAGTCAGTTTCCAACTTCTCTGTGTTGGTTTAGTGGTAGGCTCTTTGCTTGTTCTCCAAGAGGATGTGGGTTCGACTCTGAGGCAAGGCCCATGAACTTTGTATGGCTCCATGTATTTGACTAGTCTAATGGACTGTGTTGCCTATGAGTTTCCATTGGATTGATAGGCCAGGTATTGTCTTTTGTTTGGCCATGTTGTGTGCGCAGTCGGTAGGATTATGTGAATTAATGTAGAATCAGTTTCCCACTTCTCTGTGTTGGTGTAGTGGTAGGCTCCTTGCTTGGGCTGCGAGAAGTTGTGGGTTTGACTTTTAGGCAAAGCCCATGGACTTTGTATGGCTGCATGTAATTGCCTAGTCCAATGGACTGTGTTGCCAATGAGTTTCCATTGAATTGATAGGCCAGGTATTGTCTTTTGTTTAGCCATGTTGTGTGCGCAGTCGGTAGGATTATGTGAATTAATGTAGAAACAGTTTCCCACTTCTCTGTGTTGGTGTAGTGGTAGGCTCTTTGCTTGGCTGCGAGAGGTTGAGGGTTTGACTCTGAGGCAAGGCCCATGGACTTTGTATGTCTCCATGTAATTTTCTAGTCCAATGGACTGTGTTGCCTATGAGTTTCCATTGGATTGATAAGCCAGGTACTGACTTTTGCTTTTGTTTGGCCATGTTGTGTGCGCAGTCGGTAGGATTATGTGAATTAATGTAGTACCAGTTTCTCACTTTTCTGTGTTGGTGTAGTAGTAGGCTCTTTGCTTGGCTGCGCGAGGTTGTGGGTTTGACTCTGAGGCAAGGCCCATGGACTTTGTATGTCACCATGTAATTGTCTAGTCCAATGGACTGTGTTGCCTATGAGTTTCCATTGGATTGATAGGCCAGGTACTGCCTTTTGCTTTTGTTTGGCCATGTTGTGTGCGCAGTCACTAGGATTATGTGAATTAATGTAGAGTCGGTTCCCAACTTCTCTGTGTTGGTTTAGGGGTAGGCTCTTTGCTTAAGCTGCGAGAGGTTGTGGGTTCGACTCTGAGGCAAGGCCCATGGAGTTTGTATGGCTGCATATAATTGCGTAGTTCAATTGACTGTGTTGCCTATGAGTTCCCATTGGATTGATAGGCCAGGTACTGCCTTTTGCTTTTGTTTGGCCATGTTGTGTGCGCAGTCACTAGGATTATGTGAATTAATGTAGAGTCTGGTTCACATTTCTCTGTGTTGGTGTAGTGGTAGGCTCTTTGCTTGAGCTGCGAGAGGTTGTGAGTTCGACTTTGAGGCAAGGCCCATGGACGTTGTATGGCTGCATGTTATTGCCTAGTCCAATGGACTATGTTGCCTATGAGTTTTAATTGGAATGATAGGCCAGGTACTGTCTTTTGCTTTTGTTTGGCCATGTTGTGTGCGCAGTCACTAGGATTATGTGAATTAATGTAGAGTCAGTTTCACACTTCTCTGTGTTGCTGTAGTGGTAGGCTTTTTTCTTGGGCTGCGAGATGTTGTGAGTTCGACTCTGAGGCAAGGCCCATGGACTTTGTATGGCTGCATGTAATTGCCTAGTCCAATGGACTGTGTTGCCAATGAGTTTCCATTGGATTGATAGGCCAGGTACTGTCTTTTGCTTTCGTTTGGCCATGTTGTGTGCGCAGTCACTAGGATTATTTGAGTTAATGAAGAGTCAGTTTCAAACTTCTCTGTGTTGGTGTAGTGGTAGGATCTTTGCTTTGGCTGCGAGAAGTTGTGGGTTTGACTCTAATGCAAGGTTCATGGACTTTGTATAACTGCATGTAATTGCCTAGTCCACTGGACTGTGTTGCCTATGAGTTTCCATTGGATTGATAGGCCAGGTATTGACTTTTGCTTTCGTTTGGCCATGTTGTGTGCGCAGTCACTAGGATTATGTGAATTAATGTAGAGTCAGTTTCACATTTCTCTGTGTTGGTGTAGTGGTAGGATCTTTGCTTGGGCTGCGAGAAGTTGTGGGTTTGACTCTGAGGCAAGGCCCATGGACTTTTTATGGCTGCATGTAATTGCCTAGTCCAATGGACTGTGTTGCCTATGAGTTTCCATTGGATTGATAGGCCAGGTATGGACTTTTGCTTTCGTTTGGCCATGTTGTGTGCGCAGTCACTAGGATTATGTGAATTAATGTAGAGGCAGGTTCACATTTCTCTGTGTTGGTGTAGTGGTAGGCTCTTTGCTTGAGCTGCGAGAGGTTGTGAGTTCGACTTTGAGGCAAGGCCCATGGACTTTGTATGGCTGCATGTTATTGCCTAGTCCAATGGACTGTGTTGCCTATGAGTTTCCATTGGATTGATAAGCCAGGTACTGTTTTTTGCTTTTGTTTAGCCATGTTGTGTGCGCAGTCGGTAGGATTATGTGAATTAATGTAGAATCAGTTTCCCACTTCTCTGTATTGGTGTAGTGGTAGGCTCTTTGCTTAGCTGCGAGAGGTTGTGGGTTTGACTCTGAAGCAAGGCCCATGGACTTTGTATGTCTCCATGTAATTGTCTAGTCCAATGGACTGTGTTGCCTATGAGTTTCCATTGGATTGATAGGCCAGGTACTGTCTTTTGCTTTTGTTTGGCCATGTTGTGTGCGCAGTCACTAGGATTATGTGAATTAATGTAGAGTCAGTTTCCAACTTCTCTGTGTTGGTTTAGTGGTAGGCTCTTTGCTTGTTCTCCAAGAGGTTGTGGGTTCGACTCTGAGGCAAGGCCCATGAACTTTGTATGGCTGCATGTATTTGCCTAGTCTAATGGACTGTGTTGCCTATGAGTTTCCATTGGATTGATAGGCCAGATAATGTCTTTTGCATTTGTTTCGCAATGTTGTGTGCACAGTCACTAGGATTATGTGAACTAATGTAAACTCAGTTTCCATCTTGTCTGTGTTGGTGTAGTGGTAGGCTCTTTGCTTGGGCTGCGACAAATTGTGGGTTTGACTCAGAGGCAAAGCCCATGGACTTTGTATGGCTGCATGTAATTGTTTAGTCCAATGGACTGTGTTGCCTATGAGTTTCCATTGGCTTGATAGGCCAGGTAATGTCTTTTGCTTTTGTTTGGCCATGTTGTGTGCGCAGTCTCTAGGAATATGTGAATTAATGTAGACGCACCTTCCTACTTTTTTGTGTTGGTGTAGTTGTAAGCTCTTTGCTTGTTCTGCCAGAGGTTGTGGGTTTGACTCTGAGGCAAGGCCCATGGACTTTGTATGGCTGCATGTAATTGCCTAGTCCAATGGACTATGTTGTATATGAGTTTCCATTGGATTGATAGGCCAGGGACTGTCTTTTGCTTTTGTTTGGCCATGTTGTGTGTGCAGTCACTAGGATTATGTGAATTTATGTTGAGTCAGTTTCGCTCTTCTCTGTGTTGGTTTAGTGGTAGGCTCTTTGCTTGGGCTACAAGAGGTTGTGGGTTCGACTCTGAGGCAAGGCCCATGGACTTTGTATGGCTGCATGTAATTGCCTAGTCCAATTGATTGCTTTGCCTATGAGTTTCTATTGGATTGATAGGCCAGGTACTGTCTTTTGCTTTTGTTTGGCCATGTTGTGTGCGCAGTCACTAGGATTATGTGAATTAATGTAGAATCAGTTTTTCACTTCTCTGTGTTGGTGTATTGGTAGGCTCTTTGCTTGGGCTACGAGAGGTTGTGGGTTCGACTCTGGGGCAAGGCCCATGGGCTTTGTATGGCTGCATTTAATTGCCTAGTCTAATGTACTGTGTTACCTATGAGTTTCCATTGGATTGATAGGCCAGGTACTGTCTTTTGCTTTTGTTTGGCCATGTTGTGTGCGCAGTCACTAGGATTATGTGAATTAATGTAGAGTCGGTTTCCAACTTCTCTGTGTTGGTTTTTTGGTAGGCTCTTTGCTTGTTCTCCAAGAAGTTGTGGGTTCGACTCTGAGGCAAGGCCCATGAACTTTGTATGGCTGCATGTATTTGCCTAGTCTAATGGACTATGAGTTTCCATTGGATTGATAGGCCAGGTATTGTCTTTTGTTTGGCCATGTTGTGTGCGCAGTCGGTAGGATTATGTGAATTAATGTAGAATCAGTTTCCCACTTATCTGTGTTGGTGTAGTGGTAGGCTCTTTGCTTGGCTGCGAGAGGTTGTGGGTTTGACTTTGAGGCAAGGCCCATGGACTTTGTATGTCTCCATGTAATTGTCTAGTTCAATGGACTGTGTTGCCTATGAGTTTCCATTGGCTTGATAGGCCAGGTAATGTCTTTTGCTTTTGTTTGGCCATGTTGTGTGCACATTCACTAGGATTATGTGAATTAATGTAGACGCAACTTCCTACTTCTTTGTGTTGGTGTAGTTGTAGGCTCTTTGCTTGTTCTGCCAGAGGTTGTGGGTTTGACTCTGAGGCAAGGCCCATGGACTTTGTATGGCTGCATGTAATTGCCAAGTCCAATGGACTGTGTTGCCTACGAGTTTCCATTGGATTGATAGGCCAGGTATTGTCTTTTGCTTTTGTTTGGCCATGTTGTGTGCGCAGTCACTAGGATTATGTGAATTAATGTAGAATCCGTTTCCCACTTCTCTGTGTTGGTGTAGTGGAAGCTGCTTTGCTTGGCTGCGAGAGGTTGTGGGTTTGACTCTGCGGCATGGCCCATGGACTTTGTATGGCTGCATGTAATCGCCTAGTTCAATGGACTGTGTTGCCTATGAGTTTCCATTGGCCTGATAGGCCAGGTAATGTCTTTTGCTTTTGTTTGGGCCATGTTGTGTGCGCATTCACTAGGATTATGTGAATTAATGTAGACGCAGCTTCCTACTTCTTTGTGTTGGTGTAGTTGTAGGCTCTTTGCTTGTTCTGCCAGAGGTTGTGGGTTTGACTCTGAGGCAAGGCCCATGGACTTTGTGAGGCTGCATGTAATTGCCTATTCCAATGGGCTATGTTGTCTATGAGTTTCCATTGGATTGATAGGCAAGGGACTGTCTTTAGCTTTTGTTTGGCCATGTTGTGTGCGCAGTCACTAGGATTATGTGAATTTATGTTGAGTCAGTTTCGCACTTCTCTGTGTTGGTGTAGTGGTGGGCTCTTTGCTTGGGCTGTAAGAGGTTGTGGGTTTGACTCTGAGGCAAGGCCCATGGACTTTGTATGGCTGCATGTAATTGCCTAGTCCAATGGATTGATAGGCCAGGTACTGTCTTTTGTTTTCGTTTGGCCATGTTTTGTGCGCAGTCACTAGGATTATGTGAGTTAATGTAGAGACAGTTTCACAATTCTCTGTGTTGCTGAAGTGGTAGGCTTTTTTGTTGGGCTGCGAGAGGTTGTGAGTTCGACTCTGAGGCAAGGCCCATGGACTTTGTATGGCTGCATGTAATTGCATAGTCCAATGGACTGCGTTACCTATGAGTTTCCATTGGATTGATAGGCCAGGTGCTTTCTTTTGCTTTTGTTTGGCCATGTTGTGTGCGCAGTCACTAGGAATATGTGAATTAATGTAGAGTCAGTTTCACATTTCTCTTTGTTGGTGTAGTGGTAGGCTCTTTGCTTGGGCTTTGAGAGGTTGTGGGTTTGACTCTGAGGCAAGGCCCATGGACTTTTTATGGCTGCATGTAATTGCCTAGTCCAATGGACTGTGTTGCCTATGAGTTTCCATTGGATTGATAGGCCAGGTACTGTATTTTGTTTTCGTTTGGCCATGTTGTGTGCGCACTCACTAGGATTATGTGAATTAATGTAGAGGCAGGTTCACATTTCTCTGTGTTGGTGTAGTGGTAGGCTCTTTGCTTGAGCTGCGAGAGGTTGTGGGTTTGACTCTGAGGCAAGGCCCATGGACTTTTTATGGCTGCATGGTATTGCCTAGTCCAATGGACTGTGTTGCCTATGAGTTTCCATTGGATTGATAAGCCAGGTACTGTCTTTTGCTTTTGTTTAGCCATGTTGTGTGCGCAGTCGGTAGGATTATGTGAATTAATGTAGAATCAGTTTCCAACTTCTCTGTGTTGGTCTAGTGGTAGGCTCTTTGCTTGTTCTCCAAGAGGTTGTGGGTTCGACTCTGAGGCAAGGCCCATGAACGTTGTATGGCTGCATGTATTTGCCTAGTCTAATGGACTGTGTTGCCTATGAGTTTCCATTGGATTGATAGGCCAGATAATGTCTTTTGCATTTGTTTCGCCATGTTGTGTGCACAGTCACTAGGATTATGTGAACTAATGTAAACTCAGTTTCCAACTTGTCTGTGTTGTTGTAGTGGTAGGCTCTTTGCTTGGGATGCGAGAAATTGTGGGTTTGACTCTGAGGCAAAGCCCATGGACTTTGTATGGCTGCATGTAATTGTTTAGTCCAATGGACTGTGTTGCCTATGAGTTTCCATTGGCTTGATAGGCCAGGTAATGTCTTTTGCTTTTGTTTGGCCATGTTGTGTGCGCAGTCGCTAGGAATATGTAAATTAATGTAGACGCAGCTTCCTACTTTTTTGTGTTGGTGTAGTTGTAAGCTCTTTGCTTGTTCTGCCAGAGGTTGTGGGTTTGACTCTGAGGCAAGGCCCATGGACTTTGTATGGCTGCATGTAATTGCCTAGTCCAATGGACTATGTTGTATATGAGTTTCCATTGGATTGATAGGCCAGGGACTGTCTTTTGCTTTTGTTTGGCCATGTTGTGTGCACAGTCACTAGGATTATGTGAACTAATGTAAACTCTGTACCAACTTCTCTGTGTTGGTGTAGTGGTAGGCTCTTTGCTTGGGCTACAAGAGGTTGTGGGTTCGACTCTGAGGCAAGGCCCATGGACTTTGTATGGCTGCATGTAATTGCCTAGTCCAATTGATTGCTTTGCCTATGAGTTTCTATTGGATTTATAGGCCAGGTAATGTCTTTTGCTTTTGTTTGGCCATGTTGTGTGCGCAGTCACTAGGATTATGTGAATTAATGTAGAATCAGTTTTCCACTTCTCTGTGTTGGTGTATTTGTAGGCTCTTTGCTTGGGCTACAAGAGGTTGTGGGTTCGACTCTGGGGCAAGGCCCAGGGGCTTTGTATGGCTGCATGTATTTGCCTAGTCTAATGGACTGTGTTGCCTATGAGTTTCCATTGGATTGATAGGCCAGGTATTTTCTTTTGTTTGGCCATGTTGTGTGCGCAGTCGGTAGGATTATGTGAATTAATATATAAACAAAATTCCAGAAAACCATGCTCAAGAAGATCCCGGGGGTCCCAAGTGTCTGAGGACCACACGGGTGGCACAAACTCATGATTACGCATAAACAAGGAGAACAAACGAGTTTCTAAAGTGCAAAGTGTACATATTTATTCACAATGGTGGTGACACAACTTGTAAGTATTAGTAAAAATATAAAACCTGGACCACACCAGGAATTGCATCCATGTCAAAAATAAATCACAGCTATTGGAACAATCAACTGCATGTATACATTCAGATTTTCCGTGTAAGGGAATAACACTGTCCCATATGTGGCAGAACTGCAGCACGTCCACCACATGTAAGGCTTAAACTGCATAAAAGCCACACATGATATACAGTGTACACTATTATAGTAGTATTCAGACAATAGCAGTTTACACAAACCAGCAATATGTGGTATGACAAGATTGCTCCACCTAAGGAGGTCCAAAAGATTTACCCTCATATAATGTCACTCCTCTAGTTCAGGAGTCTAGCCCTTAATTGCCAAATACGGTACAACATGTATTATGCAGTATAATATACATGAAAGTCACTATAATTACATTAAACCATAATGTGGCAATATTGAGGCAATTGATTATGACCACCTAATGAACAAACCAGTAGAAATGGACATTTGAAGAGGTTAAAGGACCTAGAGGGGTTCATACGCTTTCCCTAGTGGGTTGTCACTTCAATATGTCAGAAGTCATACCCGGAATTGCTGATAAGTGTCCAACACATAAACGGCAGATGCACACCGATGGTCCAGGATCGTGGTCCCCAGGCTGCCCGACGTACGTTGCGATTGAAGCGTTCTTTATCTTCTTCAGGGGAAGGGGTGCCATGGTGTATGTCCCAAGAATGCCGGTTTTTAAATGGTGGCGCCGATTCCGTACCCGGAAGTCACGTAACGGCGCATGCGCAGATCCATCCGGCAGCTCTCACGTGATGCGACGCCGTCACACCAATGTGCGCATGCGCGGGAGCGGAGGACGCGTCGCCATAGCTCCCGCGCATGCGCAGGCAACAGACAGCGGCAACAACACGGAGAGATGCAGAGGACCCGGGCATGCGCACATGAGAGCCGGGAGCGGATAAGTTACATGCTATAAAGATGTACATTTACTTCACAATTTAAAGTGGTACCACACAAGGAGTTTTCTAGGAAATCCATATGATTATATAGTGATTTTGCCTATGACAAAGGAAAAATCCAAATAAGAAAAACCGGCATTAGAACAACAGGACCAGAGATAAAGTTAAAATCAATAATAAAAACACGAACAAGAATTACAGTGGGGTACTAATGATCACTCGGAGGATGTCATAATTGAGCTGGGTAGGAAGGGGCACATGTTAATTCACAAGAATGGAGCATAACTGACGGTTTCATTAAGGCCCATAGGTGTCATGGTGTTCAATGTGAGAATCCATTTTGTTTCACATTGTGCCAATCGCTTTCTAAGGTCACCACCCCTGATCCCCCCATCTATCACATCAATACCTCTAATTTGTAACTGTGAGGGGTCACAGGAGTGGTGAGACTTAAAATGCCTTGGCAGTGTTTTTAATAGTGTGGTATCTATTACTGCCCTGGCTGCAGAAATGTCTCTAACGTGTTCCCTTACCCTAATGCGGAGCTCACGTGATGTGAGCCCCACATAGGTCAGGGGGCAAGTACAGGTGGCAAAGTATACCACGTGTGTAGTGCCACACGTGATATACTGTTTGATATTATAGGTTTTATTGCCATCAGAGGAATAAAATTGTGTACTACGAATGACATTTCTGCAGGCAAGGCAATGACCACAAGGGAAACAACCCTGTAGTGGTCCCCTAGAGCCAAAGATGGTACTTTTGGGAGGAACATAATGGCTTCTAACCAAAAGGTCTCTCAGATTTTTGGCTCGCCTTGATGTCATTGATGGGCGGCCTGAGAGGTTATCGGCCAACACTGGATCGGTCAATAAGACCGACCAGTGTTTATTTATTATCTCACGCATCGTGTTCCACCTTTCGTTATAAGTGCCAATGAACCGTATCACTGGATCATAGGCTTCCTGTTTTTTGGGAGCCTGGGCCAGTAACTTTGCCCTCGGGGTAATCTTGGCTCTGTGATAACCATGTTTAATGGTTCTATTGCTGTAGCCCCTGTCCAAAAACCGGGCCCTGAGGTCGGATGATTGAGTTTCAAAACCATGATCAGAGGAGCATATCCGCTTCATTCTAAGGAATTGGCCGGTCGGAATGGCACGGATGGTAGATGGATTATGGGCAGAGGACGCATGCAGTAGCGCATTGACCGATGTATCCTTACGGAAAACATCGGTCTGGATTGACCCCCTGTCATCAACCATAATTTTGACGTCCAGGAAGTCAATCATGCGACTACTGCATTTATAGGTGAGTTTGATGTTAAATTTGTTCTTATTTAGTTGCCCCATGAATCGATCAAGCTGCTCCACCGGACCCTGCCACACAAAAAGAATATCATCAATGAAGCGATACCAGCACTGCACATGGGCTGAGGCTCCCACACCTCCGTCACCAAAGACCAGCCTCTCCCAGTAACCCAGAAAGAGGCCGGCGTACGAAGGCGCACAGGCCGCGCCCATGGCAGTGCCGCGCTTCTGTAAATAAAAATAATCTTTAAACACAAAAAAATTGTGTGTCAGGATGAAGTGGAGCAGCTCTAAGATCAATTCACCCATGTCATCACCCCGACCGGATGCTTCCAAGAAGAAGCGGACAGCTCTCAACCCATCTTCATGTGCAATACATGTATACAGACCCTCTACATCAGCAGTGACAATAGTCATGTCATCCTCTAGAAAGATACCGTCAATGCGCCTTAGGACGTCCGTCGTGTCACGGACATAAGAGGGAAGTGTTTCCACCATAGGTTGAAGGTAGTAATCAATGAATTTACATATGGGGTCGCACATTCCCTCTATGCCGGACACGATCGGGCGCCCAGGCGGATTGACGGCATCTTTGTGTATCTTTGGTAAGATGTAGAAGGTCGGTATTTTAGGGCACTGCCTACAAAGTCCATCATACATTTTTTTATCAATCAATCCGATCTCAAGGGCCCGGTCAAGGATCACCGCAAGTTCACTACTAAATTTCTCTAGAGGATTAGATGGGAGCCTCATATATGTTGCCTTTTCACGCAACTGTCTTAGCACCTCTCTCTCATATTTTTCAACTGACATGATTACAATGTTCCCCCCTTTATCAGCAGGTTTTATAACAATATCGGAGTAGCCCTGTAGTTCAGTGAGGGCTTGTCTCTGTTTATAGGTGAGATTATCACATCTCCGTTTGGTGTCAATTTTCCTAAAGTCGTCACTGACTAGCCTTACAAATATATCTACCGCAGGGCACAATGAGAAAGGGGGGAACTTTGTAGATCTAGGTAAAAGAGATTGGGGAAACGCACCTGTTGACGGAGCCCCTTGCTCCTGGAGTAAGTCTTCCAGGTTTTTGATGGCTTCCCTTTCAACTTGGCTATCCGTCACAGAGTCCTTCTTGTGAAAAAGTTTTTTTAGAATTAATTTTCGTGCAAATAGATTAACATCTTTCAAGGCTGTAACAAGATGGAAAGAGTTAGATGGAGCAAATGTCAGGCCTCGGGAGAGGACCTCAATCTGAGCACCGGAAAGGGTATGTTCAGATAAATTAATTACCTGTAGTTTGTTCGCTTGTTTTTTGTTTTTGCCAAGGGGAACAAATTGTCGATTGCGTTGTTTGACACGGTCACCCACTGTTTCTACAGGTATGTTGGAGCTCTCCGATGCCCCGGATGAGGACCCTTCGCCCGAGGTCTGAGATATCAGAGATGTAGATCTGGAACGTTGGTTCTTACCGGGACGAGTAAACTGACGCCCTCTTGTGTGTTCCATTTTCCATCTATATGCCTTGTTAGATGAATAATCTAATAAATCCCTGTTGAGTTTTTTAATTTTATATATTTTAATTTCCTTCTCCCATTTCTCTACTTCTTTTTCCATCTCTGAGTTGAATCGAGTTATGGTTGAAGTATCACACTTATCTGTGATCATTTTATCCAGAGATTCCAATTCACTTTCAATTTGGGTCAAGGAACGGGAATTATGATCACTCAACAGGGCAAGAAATCCCTTTGAACAGGTTTGTGCTAATGCTTCCCATTTGGTTTTAAATTCATCATCCTCAACAGGGAAGGACGGGAACACTTGTACCCTAAGGCGCCTAGGGACCAAGTCCCTTTCCATATATTTATTCAAAAACGCCCGATTCCACCACAGCTTCATTCTCTTTTTGGAAAGATCTTTATACTTGTGAATAAGGACATCATCCGAGTGGGCACCAACCACCCCACTAGTAAGGTCACCATCATTTTTCATGACATCATCCAATATGGAGAGCCAGGTGTTGTCTCTGGCCCTAAAATTCATGCTGGTTCTGGTATGAGCTGTGAAAAACACAGAAACAATCAATATATAAACAAAATTCCAGAAAACCATGCTCAAGAAGATCCCGGGGGTCCCAAGTGTCTGAGGACCACACGGGTGGCACAAACTCATGATTACGCATAAACAAGGAGAACAAACGAGTTTCTAAAGTGCAAAGTGTACATATTTATTCACAATGGTGGTGACACAACTTGTAAGTATTAGTAAAAATATAAAACCTGGACCACACCAGGAATTGCATCCATGTCAAAAATAAATCACAGCTATTGGAACAATCAACTGCATGTATACATTCAGATTTTCCGTGTAAGGGAATAACACTGTCCCATATGTGGCAGAACTGCAGCACGTCCACCACATGTAAGGCTTAAACTGCATAAAAGCCACACATGATATACAGTGTACACTATTATAGTAGTATTCAGACAATAGCAGTTTACACAAACCAGCAATATGTGGTATGACAAGATTGCTCCACCTAAGGAGGTCCAAAAGATTTACCCTCATATAATGTCACTCCTCTAGTTCAGGAGTCTAGCCCTTAATTGCCAAATACGGTACAACATGTATTATGCAGTATAATATACATGAAAGTCACTATAATTACATTAAACCATAATGTGGCAATATTGAGGCAATTGATTATGACCACCTAATGAACAAACCAGTAGAAATGGACATTTGAAGAGGTTAAAGGACCTAGAGGGGTTCATAAGCTTTCCCTAGTGGGTTGTCACTTCAATATGTCAGAAGTCATACCCGGAATTGCTATTATGGCCAGGTACTGTCTTTTGCTTTTGTTTGGCCATGTTGTGTGCGCAGTCACTAGGATTATGTGAATTAATGTAGAGTCAGGTTCACATTTCTCTGTGTTGGTGTAGTTGTAGGCTCTTTGCTAGAGCTGCGAAAGGTTGTGAGTTCAACTTTGAGGCAAGGCCCATGGACTTTGTATGGCTGCATGTTATTGCCTAGTCCAATGGACTATGTTACCTATGAGTTTCAATTGGAATGATAGGCCAGGTACTGTCTTTTGCTTTTGTTTGGCCATGTTGTGTGCGCAGTCACTAGGATTATGTGAATTAATGTAGAGTCAGTTTCACACTTCTCTGTGTTGATGTAGTGGTAGGCTTTTTTCTTGGGCTGCGAGAGGTTGTGAGTTCGACTCTGAGGCAAGGCCCATGGACTTTGTATGGCTGCATGTAATTGCCTAGTCCAATGGACTATGTTGTCTATGAGTTTCCATTGGATTGATAGGCCAGGGACTGTCTATTGCTTTTGTTTGGCCATGTTGTGTGCGCAGTCACTAGGATTATGTGAATTTATGTTGAGTCAATTTCGCACTTCTCTGTGTTGGTGTAGTGGTAGGCTCTTTGCTTGGGCTTTGAGAGGTAGTGGTTTTGACTCTGAGGCAAGGCCCATGGACTTTGTATGGCTGCATGTTATTGCCTAGTCCAAAGGATTGCGTTGCCTATGAGTTTCCATTGGATTAATAGGCCAGGTACTGTCTTTTGCTTTTGTTTGGCCATGTTGTGTGCGCAGTCACTAGGATTATGTGAATTAATGTAAACTCAGATTCCAACTTCTCTGTGTTGGTGTAGTGGTAGTCTCTTTGCTTAAGCTGCGAGAGGTTGTGGGTTCGACTCTGAGGCAAGGCCCATGGAGTTTGTATGGCTGCATGTAATCGCCTAGTTCAATTGACTGTGTTGCCTATGAGTTCCCATCGGATTGATAGGCCAGGTACTGTCTTTTGCTTTTGTTTGGCCATGTTGTGTGCGCAGTCACTAGGATTATGTGAACTAATGTAAACTCAGATTCCAACTTCTCTGTGTTGGTGTAGTGGTAGGCTCTTTGCTTGGGCTGCGAGAAATTGTGGGTTCGACTCTGAGGCAAGGCCCATGGAGTTTGTATGGCTGCATGTAATCGCCTAGTTCAATTGACTGTGTTGCCTATGAGTTTCCATTGGCTTGATAGGCTAGGTAATGTCTTCTGCTTTTGTTTGGCCATGTTGTGTGCGCAGTCACTAGGATTATGTGAATTAATGTAGACGCAGCTTCCTACTTCTTTGTGTTTTTGTAGTTGTAGGCTCTTTGCTTGTTCTGCCAGAGGTTGTGGGTTTGACTCTGAGGCAAGGCCCATGGACTTTGTATGGCTGCATGTAATTGCCTAGTCCAATGGACTATGTTGCCTATGAGTTTCCATTGGATTGATAGGCCAGGTACTGCCTTTTGCTTTTGTTTGACCATGTTGTGTGCGCAGTCACTAGGGTTATGGGAATTAATGTAGAGTCAGTTTCCCACTTCTCTGTGTTGGTGTAGTGGTAGGCTCTTTGCTTGGGCTGCGAGAGGTTGTGGGTTCGACTCTAATGCAAGGCTCATGGACTTTGAATGGCTGCATGTAATTGCTTAGTCCAATGGACTGTGTTGCCTATGAGTTTCTATTGGATTGATAGGCCACTTACTGTCTTTTGTTTTCGTTTGGCCATGTTGTGTGCGCAGTCACTAGGATTATGTGAAATAATGTAGAGTCAGGTTTACATTTCTCTGTGTTGGTGTAGTGGTAGGCTCTTTGCTTGAGCTGCGAGAGGTTGTGAGTTCGACTTTGAGGCAAGGCCCATGGACTTTGTATGGCTGCATGTAATTGCCTAGTCCAATTGATTGCTTTGCCTATGAGTTTCTATTGGATTGATAGGCCAGGTACTGTCTTTTTCTTTTGTTTGGCAATGTTGTGTGCGCAGTCACTAGGATTATGTGAATTAATGTAGAGTCATTCACCTACTTCTCTGTGTTGGTGTAGTGGTAGTCTCTTTGCTTAAGCTGCAAGAGGTTGTGGGTTCGACTCTGAGGCAAGGCCCCTGGAGTTTGTATGGCTGCATGTAATTGCCTATTTCAATTAACTGTTTTGCCTATGAGTTCCCATTGGATTGATAGGCCAGGTACTGTCTTTTGCTTTTGTTTGGCCATGTTGTGTGCGCAGTCACTAGGATTATGTGAACTAATGTAAACTCAGTTTCCAACTTCTCTGTCTTGGTGTAGTGGTAGGCTCTTTGCTTGGGCTGCGAGAAATTGTGGGTTTGACTCTGAGGCAAAGCCCATGGACTTTATATGGCTGCGTGTAATTGCCTAGTCCAATGGACTGTGTTGCCTATGAGTTTCCATTGGATTGATTGGCCAGGTATTATCTTTTGTTTGGTTATGTTGTGTGCGCAGTCGGTAGGATTATGTGAATTAATGTAGAATCAGTTTCCCAGTTCTCTGTGTTGCTGTAGTGGAAGGCTCTATGCTTAGCTGCAAGAGGTTGTGGGTTTGACTCTGAGGCAAGGCCCATGGAGTTTGTATGGCTGCATGTAATTGCCTAGTTCAATTAACTGTGTTGCCTATGAGTTCCCATTGGATTGATAGGCCAGGTACTGTCTTTTGCTTTTGTTTGGCCATGTTGTGTGCGCAGTCACTAGGATTATGTGAATTAATGTAGACGCAGCTTCCTACTTCTTTGTGTTGGTGAAGTTGTAGGCGCTTTGCTTGTTCTGCCAGAGATTGTGGGTATGACTCTGAGGCAAGGCCCATGGACTTTGTATGGCTGCATGTAATTGCGTAGTCCATTGGACTATGTTGTCTATGAGTTACCATTGGATTGATAGGCCAGGGACTGTCTTTTGTTTTTGTTTGGTCATGTTGTGTGCGCAGTCACTAGGATTATGTGAATTAATGTAGAGTCATTCTCTTCTCTGTGTTGGTGTAGTGGTAGGCTCTTTCCTTGGGTTACAAGAAGTTGTGGGTTTGACTTTGAGGCAAAGCCCATGGTCTTTGTATGGTTGAATGTAATTGCCTAGTCCAATGGACTGTGTTGCCTATGAGTTTTCATTGAATGAATAGGCCAGGTATTGTCTTTTGTTTGGCCATGTTGTGTGCGCAGTCGGTAGGATTATGTGAATTAATGTAGAATCAGTTTCCCACTTCTCTGTGTTAGTGTAGTGGTAGGCTTTTTGCTTGGCTGCGAGAAGTTGTGGGTTTGACTCTGAGGCAAGGCCCATGGACTTTGTATGTCTCCATGTAATTGTCTAGTCCAATGGACTGTGTTGCCTATGAGTTTCCATTGGATTGATAGGCCAGGTACTGTCTTTTGCTTTTGTTTGGCCATGTTGTGTGCGCAGTCACTAGGATTATGTGAATTAATGTAGAAATGGTTTTCCACTTCTCTGTGT
The DNA here is from genome assembly GCF_048569485.1 of Anomaloglossus baeobatrachus. NCBI lineage: Eukaryota > Metazoa > Chordata > Amphibia > Anura > Aromobatidae > Anomaloglossus > Anomaloglossus baeobatrachus. The sequence continues at coordinate 55,183 of NW_027442483.1, read as the reverse complement.
TGGTGTATTGGTAGGCTCTTTGCCTTGGCTATGAGAGGTTGTGGGTTTGACTCTGGGGCAAGGCCCATGGGCTTTGTATGGCTGCATGTAATTGCCTAGTCCAATGTACTGTGTTACCTATGAGTTTCCGTTGGATTGATAGGCCACGTACTGTCTTTTGCTTTTGTTTGGCCATGTTGTGTGCGCAGTCACTAGGATTATGTTAATTAATGTAGAGTCGGTTTCCAACTTCTCTGAGTTGGTTTAGTGGTAGGCTCTTTGCTTGTTCTCCAAGAGGTTGTGGGTTCGACTCTGAGGCAATGCCCATGAACTTTACATGGCTGCATGTAAGTGCCTAGTCTAATGGACTGTGTTGCCTATGAGTTTCCATTGGATTGATAGGCCAGATAATGTCTTTTGCATTTGTTTGGCCATGTTGTGTGCGTAGTCACTAGGATTATGTGAATTAATGTAGAGTCATTCACCTACTTCTCTGTGTTGGTGTAGTGGTAGGCTCTTTGCCCTGGCTACGAGAGTTTGTGGGTTCGACTCTGGGGCAAGACCCATGGGCTTTGTATGGCTGCATGTAATTGCCTAGTCCAATGTACTGTGTTACCTATGAGTTTCTATTGGATTGATAGGCTAGGTACTGTCTTTTGCTTTTGTTTGGCCATGTTGTGTGCGCAGTCACTAGGATTATGTTAATTAATGTAGAGTCGGTTTCCAACTTCACTGAGTTGGTTTAGTGGTAGGCTCTTTGCTTGTTCTCCAAGAGGTTGTGGGTTCGACTCTGAGGCAAGGCCCATGAACTTTGTTTGGCTGCATGTAATTGCCTAGTCTAATGGACTGTGTTGCCTATGAGTTTCCTCATTCTTTTCTTAGAAGAGTCAATGCTCTGAGACCATGGGGGGCGCTTAGCCCCCTCTCTTCGTCACTGAGGATGATTTCATTTTTCAGGGATTAGAGAGGGTGGTCCTTGTGGTGGACTGCAGGTATGGAGAGCTGTTGTCATCGTATTAGATAGATAAGAATGATTATATGTATTGTAGAAATGTCTCCTATCATGTTCCCTAATTTTTTATTATGTCCACATCCTGGTCCCCATCTTGGACATCATAACAAACGTGCACTTTTTTGTTTAATTTACACATTGGACCATAGGAAAAATGACACTACAGCTACAGAGGTGACCGTCTGATAGCCCAGCTCGACTATCCATCTCTACTGAAGACCCTTTCAGCTTTTTGAGAGTTGGGTGGAGGACATCATCTCTGAAAATAGGGTCCCACAGCTGCACCCCATCAGTGTGAGCAGGACTCTTAGGACTCTTAGAAGAGTTAATGCTCTGAGACCATGGGGGCACTTAGCCCCCTCTCTTCGTCACTGAGGATGATTTCATTTTTCAGGGATTAGAGAGGGTGGTCCTTGTGGTGGACTGCAGGTATGGAGAGCTGTTGTCATCGTATTAGATAGATAAGAATGATTATATGTATTGTAGAAATGTCTCCTATCATGTTCCCTAATTTTTTATTATGTCCACATCCTGGTCCCCATCTTGGACATCATAACAAACGTGCACTTTTTTGTTTAATTTACACATTGGACCATAGGAAAAATGACACTACAGCTACAGAGGTGACCGTCTGATAGCCCAGCTCGACTATCCATCTCTACTGAAGACCCTTTCAGCTTTTTGAGAGTTGGGTGGAGGACATCATCTCTTAAAATAGGGTCCCACAGCTGCACCCCATCAGTGTGAGCAGGACTCTTAGGACTCTTAGAAGAGTCAATGCTCTAAAACCATGGGGGCGCTTAGCCCCCTCTCTTCGTCCCTGAGGATGATTTCATTTTTCAGGGATTAGAGAGGGTGGTCCTTGTGGTGGACTGCAGGTATGGAGAGCTGTTGTCATCGTATTAGATAGATAAGAATGATTATATGTATTGTAGAAATGTCTCCTATCATGTTCCCTAATTTTTTATTATGTCCACATCCTGGTCCCCATCTTGGACATCATAACAAACGTGCACTTTTTTGTTTAATTTACACATTGGACCATAGGAAAAATGACACTACAGCTACAGAGGTGACCGTCTGATAGCCCAGCTCGACTATCCATCTCTACTGAAGACCCTTTCAGCTTTTTGAGAGTTGGGTGGAGGACATCATCTCTGAAAATAGGGTCCCACAGCTGCACCCCATCAGTGTGAGCAGGACTCTTAGGACTCTTAGAAGAGTTAATGCTCTGAGACCATGGGGGCGCTTAGCCCCCTCTCTTCGTCACTGAGGATGATTTCATTTTTCAGGGATTAGAGAGGGTGGTCCTTGTGGTGGACTGCAGGTATGGAGAGCTGTTGTCATCGTATTAGATAGATATGAATGATTATATGTATTGTAGAAATGTCTCCTATCATGTTCCCTAATTTTTTATTATGTCCACATCCTGGTCCCCATCTTGGACATCATAACAAACGTGCACTTTTTTGTTTAATTTACACATTGGACCATAGGAAAAATGACACTACAGCTACAGAGGTGACCGTCTGATAGCCCAGCTCGACTATCCATCTCTACTGAAGACCCTTTCAGCTTTTTGAGAGTTGGGTGGAGGACATCATCTCTGAAAATAGGGTCCCACAGCTGCACCCCATCAGTGTGAGCAGGACTCTTAGGACTCTTAGAAGAGTTAATGCTCTGAGACCATGGGGGCGCTTAGCCCCCTCTCTTCGTCACTGAGGATGATTTCATTTTTCAGGGATTAGAGAGGGTGGTCCTTGTGGTGGACTGCAGGTATGGAGAGCTGTTGTGATCGTATTAGATAGATAAGAATGATTATATGTATTGTAGAAATGTCTCCTATCATGTTCCCTAATTTTTTATTATGTCCACATCCTGGTCCCCATCTTGGACATCATAACAAACGTGCACTTTTTTGTTTAATTTACACATTGGACCATAGGAAAAATGACACTACAGCTACAGAGGTGACCGTCTGATAGCCCAGCTCGACTATCCATCTCTACTGAAGACCCTTTCAGCTTTTTGAGAGTTGGGTGGAGGACATCATCTCTTAAAATAGGGTCCCACAGCTGCACCCCATCAGTGTAAGCAGGACTCTTAGGACTCTTAGAAGAGTCAATGCTCTAAAACCATGGGGGGCGCTTAGCCCCCTCTCTTCGTCCCTGAGGATGATTTCATTTTTCAGGGATTAGAGAGGGTGGTCCTTGTGGTGGACTGCAGGTATGGAGAGCTGTTGTCATCGTATTAGATAGATAAGAATGATTATATGTATTGTAGAAATGTCTCCTATCATGTTCCCTAATTTTTTATTATGTCCACATCCTGGTCCCCATCTTGGACATCATAACAAACGTGCACTTTTTTGTTTAATTTACACATTGGACCATAGGAAAAATGACACTACAGCTACAGAGGTGACCGTCTGATAGCCCAGCTCGACTATCCATCTCTACTGAAGACCCTTTCAGCTTTTTGAGAGTTGGGTGGAGGACATCATCTCTGAAAATAGGGTCCCACAGCTGCACCCCATCAGTGTGAGCAGGACTCTTAGGACTCTTAGAAGAGTCAATGCTCTGAGACCATTGGGGGCACTTAGCCCCCTCTCTTCATCACTGAGGATGATTTCATTTTTCAGGGATTAGAGAGGGTGGTCCTTGTGGTGGACTGCAGATATGGAGAGCTGTTATCATCGTATTAGATAGATAAGAATGATTATATGTATTGTAGAAATGTCTCCTATCATGTTCCCTAATTTTTTATTATGTCCACATCCTGGTCCCCATCTTGGACATCATAACAAACGTGCACTTTTTTGTTTAATTTACACATTGGACCATAGGAAAAATGACACTACAGCTACAGAGGTGACCGTCTGATAGCCCAGCTCGACTATCCATCTCTACTGAAGACCCTTTCAGCTTTTTGAGAGTTGGGTGGAGGACATCATCTCTGAAAATAGGGTCCCACAGCTGCACCCCATCAGTGTGAGCAGGACTCTTAGGACTCTTAGAAGAGTCAATGCTCTGAGACCATGGGGGGGCGCTTAGCCCCCTCTCTTCGTCACTGAGGATGATTTCATTTTTCAGGGATTAGAGAGGGTGGTCCTTGTGGTGGACTGCAGGTATGGAGAGCTGTTGTCATCGTATTAAATAGATAAGAATGATTATATGTATTGTAGAAATGTCTCCTATCATGTTCCCTAATTTTTTATTATGTCCACATCCTGGTCCCCATCTTGGACATCATAACAAACGTGCACTTTTTTGTTTAATTTACACATTGGACCATAGGAAAAATGACACTACAGCTACAGAGGTGACCGTCTGATAGCCCAGCTCGACTATCCATCTCTACTGAGGACCCTTTCAGCTTTTTGAGAGTTGGGTGGAGAACATCATCTCTGAAAATAGGGTCCCACAGCTGCACCCCATCAGTGTGAGCAGGACTCTTAGGACTCTTAGAAGAGTCAATGCTCTGAGACCATGGGGGGCGCTTAGCCCCCTCTCTTCGTCACTGAGGATGATTTCACTTTTCAGGGAATAGAGAGGGTGGTCCTTGTGGTGGACTGCAGGTATGGAAAGCTGTTGTCATCGTATTAGATAGATAAGAATGATTATATGTATTGTAGAAATGTCTCCTATCATGTTCCCTATTTTTTTATTATGTCCACATCCTGGTCCCCATCTTGGAAATCATAACAAACGTGCACTTTTTTGTTTAATTTACACATTGGACCATAGGAAAAATGACACTACAGCTACAGAGGTGACCGTCTGATAGCCCAGCTCGACTATCCATCTCTACTGAAGACCCTTTCAGCTTTTTGAGAGTTGGGTGGAGGACATCATCTCTGAAAATAGGGTCCCACATCTGCACCCCATCAGTGTGAGCAGGAATCTTAGGACTCTTAGAAGAGTCAATGCTCTGAGACCATGGGGGGCGCTTAGCCCCCTCTCTTCGTCACTGAGGATGATTTCATTTTTCAGGGATTAGAGAGAGTGGTCCTTGTGGTGGACTGCAGGTATAGAGAGCTGTTGTGATCGTATTAGATAGATAAGAATGATTATATGTATTGTAGAAATGTCTCCTATCATGTTCCCTAATTTTTTATTATGTCCACATCCTGGTCCCCATCTTGAACATCATAACAAACGTGCACTTTTTTGTTTAATTTACACATTGGACCATAGGAAAAATGACACTACAGCTACAGAGGTGACCGTCTGATAGCCCAGCTCGACTATCCATCTCTACTGAAGACCCTTTCAGCTTTTTGAGAGTTGGGTGGAGGACATCATCTCTGAAAATAGGGTCCCACAGCTGCACCCCATCAGTGTGAGCAGGACTCTTAGGACTCTTAGAAGAGTTAATGCTCTGAGACCATGGGGGCGCTTAGCCCCCTCTCTTCGTCACTGAGGATGATTTCATTTTTCAGGGATTAGAGAGGGTGGTCCTTGTGGTGGACTGCAGGTATGGAGAGCTGTTGTCATCGTATTAGATAGATAAGAATGATTATATGTATTGTAGAAATGTCTCCTATCATGTTCCCTAATTTTTTATTATGTCCACATCCTGGTCCCCATCTTGGACATCATAACAAACGTGCACTTTTTTGTTTAATTTACACATTGGACCATAGGAAAAATGACACTACAGCTACAGAGGTGACCGTCTGATAGCCCAGCTCGACTATCCATCTCTACTGAAGACCCTTTCAGCTTTTTGAGAGTTGGGTGGAGGACATCATCTCTGAAAATAGGGTCCCACAGCTGCACCCCATCAGTGTGAGCAGGACTCTTAGGACTCTTAGAAGAGTCAATGCTCTGAGACCATTGGGGGCACTTAGCCCCCTCTCTTCATCACTGAGGATGATTTCATTTTTCAGGGATTAGAGAGGGTGGTCCTTGTGGTGGACTGCAGATATGGAGAGCTGTTATCATCGTATTAGATAGATAACAATGATTATGTGTATTGTAGAAATGTCTCCTATCATGTTCCCTAATTTTTTATTATGTCCACATCCTGGTCCCCATCTTGGACATCATAACAAACGTGCACTTTTTTGTTTAATTTACACATTGGACCATAGGAAAAATGACACTACAGCTACAGAGGTGACCGTCTGATAGCCCAGCTCGACTATCCATCTCTACTGAAGACCCTTTCAGCTTTTTGAGAGTTGGGTAGAGAACATCATCTCTGAAAATAGGGTCCCACAGCTGCACCCCATCAGTGTGAGCAGGACTCTTAGGACTCTTAGAAGAGTTAATGCTCTGAGACCATGGGGGCGCTTAGCCCCCTCTCTTCGTCACTGAGGATGATTTCATTTTTCAGGGATTAGAGAGGGTGGTCCTTGTGGTGGACTGCAGGTATGGAGAGCTGTTGTGATCGTATTAGATAGATAAGAATGATTATATGTATTGTAGAAATGTCTCCTATCATGTTCCCTAATTTTTTATTATGTCCACATCCTGGTCCCCATCTTGGACATCATAACAAACGTGCACTTTTTTGTTTAATTTACACATTGGACCATAGGAAAAATGACACTACAGCTACAGAGGTGACCGTCTGATAGCCCAGCTCGACTATCCATCTCTACTGAAGACCCTTTCAGCTTTTTGAGAGTTGGGTGGAGGACATCATCTCTTAAAATAGGGTCCCACAGCTGCACCCCATCAGTGTAAGCAGGACTCTTAGGACTCTTAGAAGAGTCAATGCTCTAAAACCATGGGGGGCGCTTAGCCCCCTCTCTTCGTCCCTGAGGATGATTTCATTTTTCAGGGATTAGAGAGGGTGGTCCTTGTGGTGGACTGCAGGTATGGAGAGCTGTTGTCATCGTATTAGATAGATAAGAATGATTATATGTATTGTAGAAATGTCTCCTATCATGTTCCCTAATTTTTTATTATGTCCACATCCTGGTCCTCATCTTGGACATCATAACAAACGTGCACTTTTTTGTTTAATTTACACATTGGACCATAGGAAAAATGACACTACAGCTACAGAGGTGACCGTCTGATAGCCCAGCTCGACTATCCATCTCTACTGAAGACCCTTTCAGCTTTTTGAGAGTTGGGTGGAGGACATCATCTCTGAAAATAGGGTCCCACAGCTGCACCCCATCAGTGTGAGCAGGACTCTTAGGACTCTTAGAAGAGTCAATGCTCTGAGACCATTGGGGGCACTTAGCCCCCTCTCTTCATCACTGAGGATGATTTCATTTTTCAGGGATTAGAGAGGGTGGTCCTTGTGGTGGACTGCAGATATGGAGAGCTGTTATCATCGTATTAGATAGATAAGAATGATTATATGTATTGTAGAAATGTCTCCTATCATGTTCCCTAATTTTTTATTATGTCCACATCCTGGTCCCCATCTTGGACATCATAACAAACGTGCACTTTTTTGTTTAATTTACACATTGGACCATAGGAAAAATGACACTACAGCTACAGAGGTGACCGTCTGATAGCCCAGCTCGACTATCCATCTCTACTGAAGACCCTTTCAGCTTTTTGAGAGTTGGGTGGAGGACATCATCTCTGAAAATAGGGTCCCACAGCTGCACCCCATCAGTGTGAGCAGGACTCTTAGGACTCTTAGAAGAGTCAATGCTCTGAGACCATGGGGGGGCGCTTAGCCCCCTCTCTTCGTCACTGAGGATGATTTCATTTTTCAGGGATTAGAGAGGGTGGTCCTTGTGGTGGACTGCAGGTATGGAGAGCTGTTGTCATCGTATTAAATAGATAAGAATGATTATATGTATTGTAGAAATGTCTCCTATCATGTTCCCTAATTTTTTATTATGTCCACATCCTGGTCCCCATCTTGGACATCATAACAAACGTGCACTTTTTTGTTTAATTTACACATTGGACCATAGGAAAAATGACACTACAGCTACAGAGGTGACCGTCTGATAGCCCAGCTCGACTATCCATCTCTACTGAGGACCCTTTCAGCTTTTTGAGAGTTGGGTGGAGAACATCATCTCTGAAAATAGGGTCCCACAGCTGCACCCCATCAGTGTGAGCAGGACTCTTAGGACTCTTAGAAGAGTCAATGCTCTGAGACCATGGGGGGCGCTTAGCCCCCTCTCTTCGTCACTGAGGATGATTTCACTTTTCAGGGAATAGAGAGGGTGGTCCTTGTGGTGGACTGCAGGTATGGAAAGCTGTTGTCATCGTATTAGATAGATAAGAATGATTATATGTATTGTAGAAATGTCTCCTATCATGTTCCCTATTTTTTTATTATGTCCACATCCTGGTCCCCATCTTGGAAATCATAACAAACGTGCACTTTTTTGTTTAATTTACACATTGGACCATAGGAAAAATGACACTACAGCTACAGAGGTGACCGTCTGATAGCCCAGCTCGACTATCCATCTCTACTGAAGACCCTTTCAGCTTTTTGAGAGTTGGGTGGAGGACATCATCTCTGAAAATAGGGTCCCACATCTGCACCCCATCAGTGTGAGCAGGAATCTTAGGACTCTTAGAAGAGTCAATGCTCTGAGACCATGGGGGGCGCTTAGCCCCCTCTCTTCGTCACTGAGGATGATTTCATTTTTCAGGGATTAGAGAGAGTGGTCCTTGTGGTGGACTGCAGGTATAGAGAGCTGTTGTGATCGTATTAGATAGATAAGAATGATTATATGTATTGTAGAAATGTCTCCTATCATGTTCCCTAATTTTTTATTATGTCCACATCCTGGTCCCCATCTTGAACATCATAACAAACGTGCACTTTTTTGTTTAATTTACACATTGGACCATAGGAAAAATGACACTACAGCTACAGAGGTGACCGTCTGATAGCCCAGCTCGACTATCCATCTCTACTGAAGACCCTTTCAGCTTTTTGAGAGTTGGGTGGAGGACATCATCTCTGAAAATAGGGTCCCACAGCTGCACCCCATCAGTGTGAGCAGGACTCTTAGGACTCTTAGAAGAGTTAATGCTCTGAGACCATGGGGGCGCTTAGCCCCCTCTCTTCGTCACTGAGGATGATTTCATTTTTCAGGGATTAGAGAGGGTGGTCCTTGTGGTGGACTGCAGGTATGGAGAGCTGTTGTCATCGTATTAGATAGATAAGAATGATTATATGTATTGTAGAAATGTCTCCTATCATGTTCCCTAATTTTTTATTATGTCCACATCCTGGTCCCCATCTTGGACATCATAACAAACGTGCACTTTTTTGTTTAATTTACACATTGGACCATAGGAAAAATGACACTACAGCTACAGAGGTGACCGTCTGATAGCCCAGCTCGACTATCCATCTCTACTGAAGACCCTTTCAGCTTTTTGAGAGTTGGGTGGAGGACATCATCTCTGAAAATAGGGTCCCACAGCTGCACCCCATCAGTGTGAGCAGGACTCTTAGGACTCTTAGAAGAGTCAATGCTCTGAGACCATTGGGGGCACTTAGCCCCCTCTCTTCATCACTGAGGATGATTTCATTTTTCAGGGATTAGAGAGGGTGGTCCTTGTGGTGGACTGCAGATATGGAGAGCTGTTATCATCGTATTAGATAGATAACAATGATTATGTGTATTGTAGAAATGTCTCCTATCATGTTCCCTAATTTTTTATTATGTCCACATCCTGGTCCCCATCTTGGACATCATAACAAACGTGCACTTTTTTGTTTAATTTACACATTGGACCATAGGAAAAATGACACTACAGCTACAGAGGTGACCGTCTGATAGCCCAGCTCGACTATCCATCTCTACTGAAGACCCTTTCAGCTTTTTGAGAGTTGGGTAGAGAACATCATCTCTGAAAATAGGGTCCCACAGCTGCACCCCATCAGTGTGAGCAGGACTCTTAGGACTCTTAAAAGAGTCAATGCTCTGAGACCATGGAGGGCGCTTAGCCCCCTCTCTTCGTCACTGGGGATGATTTCACTTTTCAGGGATTAGAGAGAGTGGTCCTTGTGGTGGACTGCAGGTATGGAGAGCTGTTGTGATCGCATTAGATAGATAAGAATGATTATATGTATTGTAGAAATGTCTCCTATCATGTTCCCTAATTTTTTATTATGTCCACATCCTGGTCCCCATCTTGAAAATCATAACAAACGTGCACTTTTTTGTTTAATTTACACATTGGACCATAGGAAAAATGACACTACAGCTACAGAGGTGACCGTCTGATAGCCCAGCTCGACTATCCATCTCTACTGAAGACCCTTTCAGCTTTTTGAGAGTTGGGTGGAGGACATCATCTCTGAAAATAGGGTCCCACAGCTGCACCCCATCAGTGTAAGCAGGACTCTTAGGACTCTTAGAAGAGTCAATGCTCTAAAACCATGGGGGCGCTTAGCCCCCTCTCTTCGTCCCTGAGGATGATTTCATTTTTCAGGGATTAGAGAGGGCGGTCCTTGTGGTGGACTGCAGGTATGGAGAGCTGTTGTCATCGTATTAGATAGATAAGAATGATTATATGTATTGTAGAAATGTCTCCTATCATGTTCCCTAATTTCTTATTATGTCCACATCCTGGTCCCCATCTTGGACATCATAACAAACGTGCACTTTTTTGTTTAATTTACACATTGGACCATAGGAAAAATGACACTACAGCTACAGAGGTGACCGTCTGATAGCCCAGCTCGACTATCCATCTCTACTGAAGACCCTTTCAGCTTTTTGAGAGTTGGGTGGAGGACATCATCTCTGAAAATAGGGTCCCACAGCTTCACCCCATCAGTGTGAGCAGGACTCTTAGGACTCTTAGAAGAGTCAATGCTCTGGTACCATGGGGGGCGCTTGGCCCCCTCTCTTCGTCACTGAGGATGATTTCATTTTTCAGGGATTAGAGAGGGTGGTCCTTGTGGTGGACTGCAGGTATGGAGAGCTGTTGTCATCGTATTAGATAGATAAGAATGATTATATGTATTGTAGAAATGTCTCCTATCATGTTCCCTAATTTTTTATTATGTCCACATCCTGGTCCCCATCTTGGACATCATAACAAACGTGCACTTTTTTGTTTAATTTACACATTGGACCATAGGAAAAATGACACTACAGCTACAGAGGTGACCGTCTGATAGCCCAGCTCGACTATCCATCTCTACTGAAGACCCTTTCAGCTTTTTGAGAGTTGGGTGGAGGACATCATCTCTGAAAATAGGGTCCCACAGCTGCACCCCATCAGTGTGAGCAGGACTCTTAGGACTCTTAGAAGAGTCAATGCTCTGAGACCATTGGGGGCACTTAGCCCCCTCTCTTCATCACTGAGGATGATTTCATTTTTCAGGGATTAGAGAGGGTGGTCCTTGTGGTGGACTGCAGATATGGAGAGCTGTTATCATCGTATTAGATAGATAAGAATGATTATATGTATTGTAGAAATGTCTCCTATCATGTTCCCTAATTTTTTATTCTGTCCACATCCTGGTCCCCATCTTGGACATCATAACAAACGTGCACTTTTTTGTTTAATTTACACATTGGACCATAGGAAAAATGACACTACAGCTACAGAGGTGACCGTCTGATAGCCCAGCTCGACTATCCATCTCTACTGAAGACCCTTTCAGCTTTTTGAGAGTTGGGTGGAGGACATCATCTCTGAAAATAGGGTCCCACAGCTGCACCCCATCAGTGTGAGCAGGACTCTTAGGACTCTTAGAAGAGTCAATGCTCTGAGACCATGGGGGGCGCTTAGCCCCCTCTCTTCGTCACTGAGGATGATTTCATTTTTCAGGGATTAGAGAGGTTGGTCCTTGTGGTGGACTGCAGGTATGGAGAGCTGTTGTCATCGTATTAAATAGATAAGAATGATTATATGTATTGTAGAAATGTCTCCTATCATGTTCCCTAATTTTTTATTATGTCCACATCCTGGTCCCCATCTTGGACATCATAACAAACGTGCACTTTTTTGTTTAATTTACACATTGGACCATAGGAAAAATGACACTACAGCTACAGAGGTGACCGTCTGATAGCCCAGCTCGACTATCCATCTCTACTGAAGACCCTTTCAGCTTTTTGAGAGTTGGGTGGAGAACATCATCTCTGAAAATAGGGTCCCACAGCTGCACCCCATCAGTGTGAGCAGGACTCTTAGGACTCTTAGAAGAGTCAATGCTCTGAGACCATGGGGGGCGCTTAGCCCCCTCTCTTCGTCACTGAGGATGATTTCACTTTTCAGGGAATAGAGAGGGTGGTCCTTGTGGTGGACTGCAGGTATGGAGAGCTGTTGTCATCGTATTAGATAGATAAGAATGATTATATGTATTGTAGAAATGTCTCCTATCATGTTCCCTATTTTTTTATTATGTCCACATCCTGGTCCCCATCTTGGAAATCATAACAAACGTGCACTTTTTTGTTTAATATACACATTGGACCATAGGAAAAATGACACTACAGCTACAGAGGTGACCGTCTGATAGCCCAGCTCGACTATCCATCTCTACTGAAGACCCTTTCAGCTTTTTGAGAGTTGGGTGGAGGACATCATCTCTGAAAATAGGGTCCCACAGCTTCACCCCATCAGTGTGAGCAGGACTCTTAGGACTCTTAGAAGAGTCAATGCTCTGGTACCATGGGGGGCGCTTGGCCCCCTCTCTTCGTCACTGAGGATGATTTCATTTTTCAGGGATTAGAGAGGGTGGTCCTTGTGGTGGACTGCAGGTATGGAGAGCTGTTGTCATCGTATTAGATAGATAAGAATGATTATATGTATTGTAGAAATGTCTCCTATCATGTTCCCTAATTTTTTATTATGTCCACATCCTGGTCCCCATCTTGGACATCATAACAAACGTGCACTTTTTTGTTTAATTTACACATTGGACGATAGGAAAAATGACACTACAGCTACAGAGGTGACCGTCTGATAGCCCAGCTCGACTATCCATCTCTACTGAAGACCCTTTCAGCTTTTTGAGAGTTGGGTGGAGGACATCATCTCTGAAAATAGGGTCCCACAGCTGCACCCCATCAGTGTGAGCAGGACTCTTAGGACTCTTAGAAGAGTCAATGCTCTGAGACCATTGGGGGCACTTAGCCCCCTCTCTTCATCACTGAGGATGATTTCATTTTTCAGGGATTAGAGAGGGTGGTCCTTGTGGTGGACTGCAGATATGGAGAGCTGTTATCATCGTATTAGATAGATAAGAATGATTATATGTATTGTAGAAATGTCTCCTATCATGTTCCCTAATTTTTTATTCTGTCCACATCCTGGTCCCCATCTTGGACATCATAACAAACGTGCACTTTTTTGTTTAATTTACACATTGGACCATAGGAAAAATGACACTACAGCTACAGAGGTGACCGTCTGATAGCCCAGCTCGACTATCCATCTCTACTGAAGACCCTTTCAGCTTTTTGAGAGTTGGGTGGAGGACATCATCTCTGAAAATAGGGTCCCACAGCTGCACCCCATCAGTGTGAGCAGGACTCTTAGGACTCTTAGAAGAGTCAATGCTCTGAGACCATGGGGGGCGCTTAGCCCCCTCTCTTCGTCACTGAGGATGATTTCATTTTTCAGGGATTAGAGAGGTTGGTCCTTGTGGTGGACTGCAGGTATGGAGAGCTGTTGTCATCGTATTAAATAGATAAGAATGATTATATGTATTGTAGAAATGTCTCCTATCATGTTCCCTAATTTTTTATTATGTCCACATCCTGGTCCCCATCTTGGACATCATAACAAACGTGCACTTTTTTGTTTAATTTACACATTGGACCATAGGAAAAATGACACTACAGCTACAGAGGTGACCGTCTGATAGCCCAGCTCGACTATCCATCTCTACTGAAGACCCTTTCAGCTTTTTGAGAGTTGGGTGGAGAACATCATCTCTGAAAATAGGGTCCCACAGCTGCACCCCATCAGTGTGAGCAGGACTCTTAGGACTCTTAGAAGAGTCAATGCTCTGAGACCATGGGGGGCGCTTAGCCCCCTCTCTTCGTCACTGAGGATGATTTCACTTTTCAGGGAATAGAGAGGGTGGTCCTTGTGGTGGACTGCAGGTATGGAGAGCTGTTGTCATCGTATTAGATAGATAAGAATGATTATATGTATTGTAGAAATGTCTCCTATCATGTTCCCTATTTTTTTATTATGTCCACATCCTGGTCCCCATCTTGGAAATCATAACAAACGTGCACTTTTTTGTTTAATATACACATTGGACCATAGGAAAAATGACACTACAGCTACAGAGGTGACCGTCTGATAGCCCAGCTCGACTATCCATCTCTACTGAAGACCCTTTCAGCTTTTTGAGAGTTGGGTGGAGGACATCATCTCTGAAAATAGGGTCCCACAGCTGCACCCCATCAGTGTGAGCAGGAATCTTAGGACTCTTAGAAGAGTCAATGCTCTGAGACCATGGGGGGCGCTTAGCCCCCTCTCTTCGTCACTGAGGATGATTTCATTTTTTAGGGATTAGAGAGAGTGGTCCTTGTGGTGGACTGCAGGTATGGAGAGCTGTTGTGATCGTATTAGATAGATAAGAATGATTATATGTATTGTAGAAATGTCTCCTATCATGTTCCCTAATTTTTTATTATGTCCACATCCTGGTCCCCATCTTGAACATCATAACAAACGTGCACTTTTTTGTTTAATTTACACATTGGACCATAGGAAAAATGACACTACAGCTACAGAGGTGACCGTCTGATAGCCCAGCTCGACTATCCATCTCTACTGAAGACCCTTTCAGCTTTTTGAGAGTTGGGTGGAGGACATCATCTCTGAAAATAGGGTCCCACAGCTGCACCCCATCAGTGTAAGCAGGACTCTTAGGACTCTTAGAAGAGTCAATGCTCTAAAACCATGGGGGGCGCTTAGCCCCCTCTCTTCGTCCCTGAGGATGATTTCATTTTTCAGGGATTAGAGAGGGTGGTCCTTGTGGTGGACTGCAGGTATGGAGAGCTGTTGTCATCGTATTAGATAGATAAGAATGATTATATGTATTGTAGAAATGTCTCCTATCATGTTCCCTAATTTCTTATTATGTCCACATCCTGGTCCCCATCTTGGACATCATAACAAACGTGCACTTTTTTGTTTAATTTACACATTGGACCATAGGAAAAATGACACTACAGCTACAGAGGTGACCGTCTGATAGCCCAGCTCGACTATCCATCTCTACTGAAGACCCTTTCAGCTTTTTGAGAGTTGGGTGGAGGACATCATCTCTGAAAATAGGGTCCCACAGCTTCACCCCATCAGTGTGAGCAGGACTCTTAGGACTCTTAGAAGAGTCAATGCTCTGGTACCATGGGGGGCGCTTGGCCCCCTCTCTTCGTCACTGAGGATGATTTCATTTTTCAGGGATTAGAGAGGGTGGTCCTTGTGGTGGACTGCAGGTATGGAGAGCTGTTGTCATCGTATTAGATAGATAAGAATGATTATATGTATTGTAGAAATGTCTCCTATCATGTTCCCTAATTTTTTATTATGTCCACATCCTGGTCCCCATTTTGGACATCATAACAAACGTGCACTTTTTCGTTTAATTTACACATTGTGCCATAGGAAAAATGACACTACAGCTACAGAGGTGACCGTCTGATAGCCCAGCTCGACTATCCATCTCTACTGAAGACCCTTTCAGCTTTTTGAGAGTTGGGTGGAGGACATCATCTCTGAAAATAGGGTCCCACAGCTGCACCCATCAGTGTGAGCAGGACTCTTAGGACTCTTAGAAGAGTTAATGCTCTGAGACCATGGGGGCGCTTAGCCCCCTCTCTTCGTCACTGAGGATGATTTCATTTTTCAGGGATTAGAGAGGGTGGTCCTTGTGGTGGACTGCAGGTATGGAGAGCTGTTGTCATCGTATTAGATAGATAAGAATGATTATATGTATTGTAGAAATGTCTCCTATCATGTTCCCTAATTTTTTATTATGTCCACATCCTGGTCCCCATCTTGGACATCATAACAAACGTGCACTTTTTTGTTTAATTTACACATTGGACCATAGGAAAAATGACACTACAGCTACAGAGGTGACCGTCTGATAGCCCAGCTCGACTATCCATCTCTACTGAAGACCCTTTCAGCTTTTTGAGAGTTGGGTGGAGGACATCATCTCTGAAAATAGGGTCCCACAGCTGCACCCCATCAGTGTGAGCAGGACTCTTAGGACTCTTAGAAGAGTCAATGCTCTGAGACCATTGGGGGCACTTAGCCCCCTCTCTTCATCACTGAGGATGATTTCATTTTTCAGGGATTAGAGAGGGTGGTCCTTGTGGTGGACTGCAGATATGGAGAGCTGTTATCATCGTATTAGGTAGATAAGAATGATTATATGTATTGTAGAAATGTCTCCTATCATGTTCCCTAATTTTTTATTATGTCCACATCCTGGTCCCCATCTTGGACATCATAACAAACGTGCACTTTTTTGTTTAATTTACACATTGGACCATAGGAAAAATGACACTACAGCTACAGAGGTGACCGTCTGATAGCCCAGCTCGACAATCCATCTCTACTGAAGACCCTTTCAGCTTTTTGAGAGTTGGGTGGAGGACATCATCTCTGAAAATAGGGTCCCACAGCTGCACCCCATCAGTGTGAGCAGGACTCTTAGGACTCTTAGAAGAGTCAATGCTCTGAGACCATGGGGGGCGCTTAGCCCCCTCTCTTCGTCACTGAGGATGATTTCATTTTTCAGGGATTAGAGAGGGTGGTCCTTGTGGTGGACTGCCGGTATGGAGAGCTGTTGTCATCGTATTAAATAGATAAGAATGATTATATGTATTGTAGAAATGTCTCCTATCATGTTCCCTAATTTTTTATTATGTCCACATCCTGGTCCCCATCTTGGACATCATAACAAACGTGCACTTTTTTGTTTAATTTACACATTGGACCATAGGAAAAATGACACTACAGCTACAGAGGTGACCGTCTGATAGCCCAGCTCGACTATCCATCTCTACTGAAGACCCTTTCAGCTTTTTGAGAGTTGGGTGGAGGACATCATCTCTTAAAATAGGGTCCCACAGCTGCACCCCATCAGTGTAAGCAGGACTCTTAGGACTCTTAGAAGAGTCAATGCTCTAAAACCATGGGGGGCGCTAAGCCCCCTCTCTTCATCACTGAGGATGATTTCATTTTTCAGGGATTAGAGAGGGTGGTCCTTGTGGTGGACTGCAGGTATGGAGAGCTGTTGTCATCGTATTAGATAGATAAGAATGATTATATGTATTGTAGAAATGTCTCCTATCATGTTCTCTAATTTTTTATTATGTCCACATCCTGGTCCCCATCTTGGACATCATAACAAACGTGCACTTTTTTGTTTAATTTACACATTGGACCATAGGAAAAATGACACTACAGCTACAGAGGTGACCGTCTGATAGCCCAGCTCGACTATCCATCTCTACTGAAGACCATTTCAGCTTTTTGAGAGTTGGGTGGAGGACATCATCTCTGAAAATAGGGTCCCACAGCTGCACCCCATCAGTGTGAGCAGGACTCTTAGGACTCTTAGAAGAGTCAATGCTCTGAGACCATTGGGGGCACTTAGCCCCCTCTCTTCATCACTGAGGATGATTTCATTTTTCAGGGATTAGAGAGGGTGGTCCTTGTGGTGGACTGCAGATATGGAGAGCTGTTATCATCGTATTAGATAGATAAGAATGTATGTCCACATCCTGGTCCCCATCTTGGACATCATAACAAACGTGCACTTTTTTGTTTAATTTACACATTGGACCATAGGAAAAATGACACTACAGCTACAGAGGTGACCGTCTGATAGCCCAGCTCGACTATCCATCTCTACTGAAGACCCTTTCAGCTTTTTGAGAGTTGGGTGGAGGACATCATCTCTGAAAATAGGGTCCCACAGCTGCACCCCATCAGTGTGAGCAGGACTCTTAGGACTCTTAGAAGAGTCAATGCTCTGAGACCATGGGGGGCGCTTAGCCCCCTCTCTTCGTCACTGAGGATGATTTCATTTTTCAGGGATTAGAGAGGGTGGTCCTTGTGGTGGACTGCAGGTATGGAGAGCTGTTGTCATCGTATTAAATAGATAAGAATGATTATATGTATTGTAGAAATGTCTCCTATCATGTTCCCTAATTTTTTATTATGTCCACATCCTGGTCCCCATCTTGGACATCATAACAAACGTGCACTTTTTTGTTTAATTTACACATTGGACCATAGGAAAAATGACACTACAGCTACAGAGGTGACCGTCTGATAGCCCAGCTCGACTATCCATCTCTACTGAAGACCCTTTCAGCTTTTTGAGAGTTGGGTGGAGAACATCATCTCTGAAAATAGGGTCCCACAGCTGCACCCCATCAGTGTGAGCAGGACTCTTAGGACTCTTAGAAGAGTCAATGCTCTGAGACCATGGGGGGCGCTTAGCCCCCTCTCTTCGTCACTGAGGATGATTTCACTTTTCAGGGAATAGAGAGGGTGGTCCTTGTGGTGGACTGCAGGTATGGAGAGCTGTTGTCATCGTATTAGATAGATAAGAATGATTATATGTATTGTAGAAATGTCTCCTATCATGTTCCCTATTTTTTTATTATGTCCACATCCTGGTCCCCATCTTGGAAATCATAACAAACGTGCACTTTTTTGTTTAATTTACAAATTGGACAATAGGAAAAATGACACTACAGCTACAGAGGTGACCGTCTGATAGCCCAGCTCGACTATCCATCTCTACTGAAGACCCTTTCAGCTTTTTGAGAGTTGGGTGGAGGACATCATCTCTGAAAATAGGGTCCCACAGCTTCACCACATCAGTGTGAGCAGGACTCTTAGGACTCTTAGAAGAGTCAATGCTCTGGTACCATGGGGGGCGCTTGGCCCCCTCTCTTCGTCACTGAGGATAATTTCATTTTTCAGGGATTAGAGAGGGTGGTCCTTGTGGTGGACTGCAGGTATGGAGAGCTGTTGTCATCGTATTAGATTGATAAGAATGATTATATGTATTGTAGAAATGTCTCCTATCATGTTCCCTAATTTTTTATTATGTCCACATCCTGGTCCCCATCTTGGACATCATAACAAACGTGCACTTTTTTGTTTAATTTACACATTGGACCATAGGAAAAATGACACTACAGCTACAGAGGTGACCGTCTGATAGCCCAGCTCGACTATCCATCTCTACTGAAGACCCTTTCAGCTTTTTGAGAGTTGGGTGGAGGACATCATCTCTGAAAATAGGGTCCCACAGCTGCACCCCATCAGTGTGAGCAGGACTCTTAGGACTCTTAGAAGAGTTAATGCTCTGAGACCATGGGGGCGCTTAGCCCCCTCTCTTCGTCACTGAGGATGATTTCATTTTTCAGGGATTAGAGAGGGTGGTCCTTGTGGTGGACTGCAGGTATGGAGAGCTGTTGTCATCGTATTAGATAGATAAGAATGATTATATGTATTGTAGAAATGTCTCCTATCATGTTCCCTAATTTTTTATTATGTCCACATCCTGGTCCCCATCTTGGACATCATAACAAACGTGCACTTTTTTGTTTAATTTACACATTGGACCATAGGAAAAATGACACTACAGCTACAGAGGTGACCGTCTGATAGCCCAGCTCGACTATCCATCTCTACTGAAGACCCTTTCAGCTTTTTGAGAGTTGGGTGGAGGACATCATCTCTGAAAATAGGGTCCCACAGCTGCACCCCATCAGTGTGAGCAGGACTCTTAGGACTCTTAGAAGAGTCAATGCTCTGAGACCATTGGGGGCACTTAGCCCCCTCTCTTCGTCACTGAGGATGATTTCATTTTTCAGGGATTAGAGAGGGTGGTCCTTGTGGTGGACTGCAGGTATGGAGAGCTGTTATCATCGTATTAGATAGATAAGAATGATTATATGTATTGTAGAAATGTCTCCTATCATGTTCCCTAATTTTTTATTATGTCCACATCCTGGTCCCCATCTTGGACATCATAACAAACGTGCACTTTTTGTTTAATTTACACATTGGACCATAGGAAAAATGACACTACAGCTACAGAGGTGACCGTCTGATAGCCCAGCTCGACAATCCATCTCTACTGAAGACCCTTTCAGCTTTTTGAGAGTTGGGTGGAGGACATCATCTCTGAAAATAGGGTCCCACAGCTGCACCCCATCAGTGTGAGCAGGACTCTTAGGACTCTTAGAAGAGTCAATGCTCTGAGACCATGGGGGGCGCTTAGCCCCCTCTCTTCGTCACTGAGGATGATTTCATTTTTCAGGGATTAGAGAGGGTGGTCCTTGTGGTGGACTGCAGGTATGGAGAGCTGTTGTCATCGTATTAAATAGATAAGAATGATTATATGTATTGTAGAAATGTCTCCTATCATGTTCCCTAATTTTTTATTATGTCCACATCCTGGTCCCCATCTTGGACATCATAACAAACGTGCACTTTTTTGTTTAATTTACACATTGGACCATAGGAAAAATGACACTACAGCTACAGAGGTGACCGTCTGATAGCCCAGCTCGACTATCCATCTCTACTGAAGACCCTTTCAGCTTTTTGAGAGTTGGGTGGAGAACATCATCTCTGAAAATAGGGTCCCACAGCTGCACCCCATCAGTGTGAGCAGGACTCTTAGGACTCTTAGAAGAGTCAATGTTTTGAGACCATGGGGGGCGCTTAGCCCCCTCTCTTCGTCACTGAGGATGATTTCACTTTTCAGGGAATAGTGAGGGTGGTCCTTGTGGTGGACTGCAGTTATGGAGAGCTGTTGTCATCGTATTAGATAGATAAGAATGATTATATGTATTGTAGAAATGTCTCCTATCATGTTCCCTATTTTTTTATTATGTCCACATCCTGGTCCCCATCTTGGAAATCATAACAAACGTGCACTTTTTTGTTTAATTTACACATTGGACCATAGGAAAAATGACACTACAGCTACAGAGGTGACCGTCTGGTAGCCCAGCTCGACTATCCATCTCTACTGAAGACCCTTTCAGCTTTTTGAGAGTTGGGTGGAGGACATCATCTCTTAAAATAGGGTCCCACAGCTGCACCCCATCAGTGTAAGCAGGACTCTTAGGACTCTTAGAAGAGTCAATGCTCTAAAACCATGGGGGGCGCTTAGCCCCCTCTCTTCGTCCCTGAGGATGATTTCATTTTTCAGGGATTAGAGAGGGTGGTCCTTGTGGTGGACTGCAGGTATGGAGAGCTGTTGTCATCGTATTAGATAGATAAGAATGATTATATGTATTGTAGAAATGTCTCCTATCATGTTCCCTAATTTTTTATTATGTCCACATCCTGGTCCCCATCTTGGACATCATAACAAACGTGCACTTTTTTGTTTAATTTACACATTGGACCATAGGAAAAATGACACTACAGCTACAGAGGTGACCGTCTGATAGCCCAGCTCGACTATCCATCTCTACTGAAGACCCTTTCAGCTTTTTGAGAGTTGGGTGGAGGACATCATCTCTGAAAATAGGGTCCCACAGCTGCACCCCATCAGTGTGAGCAGGACTCTTAGGACTCTTAGAAGAGTCAATGCTCTAAAACCATGGGGGGCGCTTAGCCCCCTCTCTTCGTCCCTGAGGATGATTTCATTTTTCAGGGATTAGAGAGGGTGGTCCTTGTGGTGGACTGCAGGTATGGAGAGCTGTTATCATCGTATTAGATAGATAAGAATGATTATATGTATTGTAGAAATGTCTCCTATCATGTTCCCTAATTTTTTATTATGTCCACATCCTGGTCCCCATCTTGGACATCATAACAAACGTGCACTTTTTTGTTTAATTTACACATTGGACCATAGGGAAAATGAAACTACAGCTACAGAGGTGACCGTCTGATAGCCCAGCTCGACTATCCATCTCTACTGAAGACCCTTTCAGCTTTTTGAGAGTTGGGTGGAGGACATCATCTCTGAAAATAGGGTCCCACAGCTGCACCCCATCAGTGTGAGCAGGACTCTTAGGACTCTTAGACCCTTTCAGCTTTTTGAGAGTTGGGTGGAGGACATCATCTCTGAAAATAGGGTCCCACAGCTGCACCCCATCAGTGTGAGCAGGACTCTTAGGACTCTTAGAAGAGTCAATGCTCTGAGACCATTGGGGGCACTTAGCCCCCTCTCTTCATCACTGAGGATGATTTCATTTTTCAGGGATTAGAGAGGGTGGTCCTTGTGGTGGACTGCAGATATGGAGAGCTGTTATCATCGTATTAGATAGATAAGAATGATTATATGTATTGTAGAAATGTCTCCTATCATGTTCCCTAATTTTTTATTATGTCCACATCCTGGTCCCCATCTTGGACATCATAACAAACGTGCACTTTTTTGTTTAATTTACACATTGGACCATAGGAAAAATGACACTACAGCTACAGAGGTGACCGTCTGATAGCCCAGCTCGACTATCCATCTCTACTGAAGACCCTTTCAGCTTTTTGAGAGTTGGGTGGAGGACATCATCTCTGAAAATAGGGTCCCACAGCTGCACCCCATCAGTGTGAGCAGGACTCTTAGGACTCTTAGAAGAGTCAATGCTCTGAGACCATGGGGGGCGCTTAGCCCCCTCTCTTCGTCACTGAGGATGATTTCATTTTTCAGGGATTAGAGAGGGTGGTCCTTGTAGTGGACTGCAGGTATGGAGAGCTGTTGTCATCGTATTAAATAGATAAGAATGATTATATGTATTGTAGAAATGTCTCCTATCATGTTCCCTAATTTTTTATTATGTCCACATCCTGGTCCCCATCTTGGACATCATAACAAACGTGCACTTTTTTGTTTAATTTACACATTGGACCATAGGAAAAATGACACTACAGCTACAGAGGTGACCGTCTGATAGCCCAGCTCGACTATCCATCTCTACTGAAGACCCTTTCAGCTTTTTGAGAGTTGGGTGGAGAACATCATCTCTGAAAATAGGGTCCCACAGCTGCACCCCATCAGTGTGAGCAGGACTCTTAGGACTCTTAGAAGAGTCAATGCTCTGAGACCATGGGGGGCGCTTAGCCCCCTCTCCTCGTCACTGAGGATGATTTCACTTTTTAGGGAATAGAGAGGGTGGTCCTTGTGGTGGACTGCAGGTATGGAGAGCTGTTGTCATCGTATTAGATAGATAAGAATGATTATATGTATTGTAGAAATGTCTCCTATCATGTTCCCTATTTTTTTATTATGTCCACATCCTGGTCCCCATCTTGGAAATCATAACAAACGTGCACTTTTTTGTTTAATTTACAAATTGGACCATAGGAAAAATGACACTACAGCTACAGAGGTGACCGTCTGATAGCCCAGCTCGACTATCCATCTCTACTGAAGACCCTTTCAGCTTTTTGAGAGTTGGGTGGAGGACATCATCTCTGAAAATAGGGTCCCACAGCTGCACCCCATCAGAGTGAGCAGGAATCTTAGGACTCTTAGAAGAGTCAATGCTCTGAGACCATGGGGGGCGCTTAGCCCCCTCTCTTCGTCACTGAGGATGATTTCATTTTTCAGGGATTAGAGAGAGTGGTCCTTGTGGTGGACTGCAGGTATGGAGAGCTGTTGTGATCGTATTAGATAGATAAGATTGATTATATGTATTGTAGAAATGTCTTCAGTAGAGATGGATAGTCGAGCTGGGCTATCAGACGGTCACCTCTGTAGCTGTAGTGTCATTTTTCCTATGGTCCAATGTGTAAATTAAACAAAAAAGTGCACGTTTGTTATGATGTCCAAGATGGGGACCAGGATGTGGACATAATAAAAAATTAGGGAACATGATAGGAGACATTTCTACAATACATATAATCATTCTTATCTATCTAATACGATGACAACAGCTCTCCATACCTGCAGTCCACCACAAGGACCACCCTCTCTAATCCCTGAAAAATGAAATCATCCTCAGTGACGAAGAGAGGGGGCTAAGCGCCCCCATGGTCTCAGAGCATTAACTCTTCTAAGAGTCCTAAGGGCATTTCGCGCATAAATGAAATGATCACATTTTTCTCCAAAACTATAACAGATGCAAGCTTGTCCTGTTTGGTGGAGATAATATTTAATAAAATAAGTAGAAACCTACTAAAAGTTTTGTTTGTTTATATTGCAATCCTGAGATAATCGTCTCCATGCTCCAAATCCATTTTAAAGCCATTTCAAAGGCATTTCACGCATAAATGAAATGATCATATTTTTCTCCAAAACTATAACACATGCAAGCTTGTCCTGTTTGGTGGAGATGATATTTAATAAAATAAGTAGAAATCCACTAAAAGTTTTGTTTGGTTATCTTGCAATCCCAAGATAATCGTCTCCATGCTCCAAATCCATTTTAAAGCCATTTTTAAGGCATTTCGCGCATAAATGAAATGATCACATTTTTCTCCAAAACTATAACAGATGCAAGCTTGTCCTGTTTGGTGGAGATAATATTTAATAAAATAAGTAGAAATCTACTAAAAGTTTTGTTTGTTTATATTGCCATCCTGAGATAATCGTCTCCATGCTCCAAATCCATTTTAAAGCCATTTCAAAGGCATTTTGCGCATAAATGAAATGATCACATTTTTCTCCAAAACTATAACACATGCAAGCTTGTCCTGTTTGGTGGAGATGATATTTGGTAAAATAAGTAGAAATCCACTAAAAGTTTTGTTTGGTTATCTTGCAATCCCGAGATAATCGTCTCCATGCTCCAAATCTATTTTAAAGCCATTTCAAAGGCATTG
The DNA here is from genome assembly GCF_048569485.1 of Anomaloglossus baeobatrachus. Classification (NCBI taxonomy): domain Eukaryota; kingdom Metazoa; phylum Chordata; class Amphibia; order Anura; family Aromobatidae; genus Anomaloglossus; species Anomaloglossus baeobatrachus. Next base: position 30,490 of record NW_027442483.1, on the reverse strand, counting down.
TGCGCATAAATGAAATGATCACATTTTTCTCCAAAACTATAACAGATGCAAGCTTGTCCTGTTTGGTGGGGATAATATTTAATAAAATAAGTAGAAATCCACTAAAAGTTTTGTTTGGTTATCTTGCAATCCCGAGATAATCGTCTCCATGCTCCAAATCCATTTTAAAGCCATTTTTAAGGCATTTCGCGCATAAATGAAATGATCACATTTTTCTCCAAAACTATAACAGATGGAAGCTCGTCCTGTTTGGAGGGGATGATATTTAATAAAATAAGTAGAAATCCACTAAAAGTTTTGTTTGGTTATATTGCAATCCCGAGATAATCGTCTCCATGCTTCAAATCCATTTAAAAGCCATTTTGAAGGCATTTCACGCATAAATGAAATGATCACATTTTTCTTCAAAACTAAAACAGATGCAAGCTTGTCCTGTTTGGTAGAGATGATATTTAATAAAATATGTAGAAATCCACTAAAAGTTTTGTTTGGTTATCTTGCAATCCCGAGATAATCGTCTCCATGCTTCAAAACTATTTTAAAGCCATTTTTAAGGCATTTCGCGCATACATGAAATGATCACATTTTTCTCCAAAACTATAACAGATGCAAGCTTGTCCTGTTTGGTGGAGATAATATTTAATAAAATAAGTAGAAACCTACTAAAAGTTTTGTTTGGCGCCCCCCATGGTTTTAGAGCATTGACTCTTCTAAGAGTCCTAAGAGTCCTGCTTACACTGATGGGGTGCAGCTGTGGGACCCTATTTTAAGAGATGATGTCCTCCACCCAACTCTCAAAAAGCTGAAAGGGTCTTCAGTAGAGATGGATAGTCGAGCTGGGCTATCAGACGGTCACCTCTGTAGCTGTAGTGTCATTTTTCCTATGGTCCAATGTGTAAATTAAACAAAAAAGTGCACGTTTGTTATGATGTCCAAGATGGGGACCAGGATGTGGACATAATAAAAAATTAGGGAACATGATAGGAGACATTTCTACAATACATATAATCATTCTTATCTATCTAATACGATCACAACAGCTCTCCATTCCTGCAGTCCACCACAAGGACCACTCTCTCTAATCCCTGAAAAATGAAATCATCCTCAGTGACGAAGAGAGGGGGCTAAGCGCCCCCCATGGTCTCAGATCATTGACTCTTCTAAGAGTCCTAAGAGTCCTGCTCACACTGATGGGGTGCAGCTGTGGGACCTTATTTTCAGAGATGATGTCCTCCACCCAACTCTCAAAAAGCTGAAAGGGTCTTCAGTAGAGATGGATAGTCGAGCTGGGCTATCAGACGGTCACCTCTGTAGCTGTAGTGTCATTTTTCCTATGGTCCAATGTGTAAATTAAACAAAAAAGTGCACGTTTGTTATGATTTCCAAGATGGGGACCAGGATGTGGACATAATAAAAAAATAGGGAACATGATAGGAGACATTTCTACAATACATATAATCATTCTTATCTATCTAATACGATGACAACAGCTCTCCATACCTTCAGTCCACCACAAGGACCACCCTCTCTATTCCCTGAAAAGTGAAATCATCCTCAGTGACGAAGAGAGGGGGCTAAGCGCCCCCCATGGTCTCAGAGCATTGACTCTTCTAAGAGTCCTAAGAGTCCTGCTCACACTGATGGGGTGCAGCTGTGGGACCCTATTTTCAGAGATGATGTTCTCCACCAAACTCTCAAAAAGCTGAAAGGGTCTTCAGTAGAGATGGATAGTTGAGCTGGGCTATCAGACGGTCACCTCTGTACCTGTAGTGTCATTTTTCCTATGGTCCAATGTGTAAATTAAACAAAAAAGTGCACGTTTGTTATGATGTCCAAGATGGGGACCAGGATGTGGACATAATAAAAAATTAGGGAACATGATAGGAGACATTTCTACAATACATATAATCATTCTTATCTATTTAAAATGATGACAACAGCTCTCCATACCTGCAGTCCACCACAAGGACCACCCTCTCTAATCCCTGAAAAATGAAATCATCCTCAGTGACGAAGAGAGGGGGCTAAGCGCACCCCATGGTCTCAAAACATTGACTCTTCTAAGAGTCCTAAGAGTCCTGCTCACACTGATGGGGTGCAGCTGTGGGACCCTATTTTCAGAGATGATGTCCTCCACCCAACTCTCAAAAAGCTGAAAGGGTCTTCAGTAGAGATGGATAGTCGAGCTGGGCTATCAGACGGTCACCTCTGTAGCTGTAGTGTCATTTTTCCTATGGTCCAATGTGTAAATTAAACAAAAAAGTGCACGTTTGTTATGATTTCCAAGATGGGGACCAGGATGTGGACATAATAAAAAAATAGGGAACATGATAGGAGACATTTCTACAATACATATAATCATTCTTATCTATCTAATACGATGACAACAGCTCTCCATACCTGCAGTCCACCACAAGGACCACCCTCTCTATTCCCTGAAAAGTGAAATCATCCTCAGTGACGAAGAGAGGGGGCTAAGCGCCCCCCATGGTCTCAGAGCATTGACTCTTCTAAGAGTCCTAAGAGTCCTGCTCACACTGATGGGGTGCAGCTGTGGGACCCTATTTTCAGAGATGATGTTCTCCACCAAACTCTCAAAAAGCTGAAAGGGTCTTCAGTAGAGATGGATTGTCGAGCTGGGCTATCAGACGGTCACCTCTGTAGCTGTAGTGTCATTTTTCCTATGGTCCAATGTGTAAATTAAACAAAAAAGTGCACGTTTGTTATGATGTCCAAGATGGGGACCAGGATGTGGACATAATAAAAAATTAGGGAACATGATAGGAGACATTTCTACAATACATATAATCATTCTTATCTATCTAATACGATAACAGCTCTCCATACCTGCAGTCCACCACAAGGACCACCCTCTCTAATCCCTGAAAAATGAAATCATCCTCAGTGACGAAGAGAGGGGGCTAAGTGCCCCCAATGGTCTCAGAGCATTGACTCTTCTAAGAGTCCTAAGAGTCCTGCTCACACTGATGGGGTGCAGCTGTGGGACCCTATTTTCAGAGATGATGTCCTCCACCCAACTCTCAAAAAGCTGAAAGGGTCTTCAGTAGAGATGGATAGTCGAGCTGGGCTATCAGACGGTCACCTCTGTAGCTGTAGTGTCATTTTTCCTATGGTCCAATGTGTAAATTAAACAAAAAAGTGCACGTTTGTTATGATGTCCAAGATGGGGACCAGGATGTGGACATAATAAAAAATTAGGGAACATGATAGGAGACATTTCTACAATACATATAATCATTCTTATCTATCTAATACGATGACAACAGCTCTCCATACCTGCAGTCCACCACAAGGACCACCCTCTCTAATCCCTGAAAAATGAAATCATCCTCAGTGACGAAGAGAGGGGGCCAAGCGCCCCCCATGGTACCAGAGCATTGACTCTTCTAAGAGTCCTAAGAGTCCTGCTCACACTGATGGGGTGAAGCTGTGGGACCCTATTTTCAGAGATGATGTCCTCCACCCGACTCTCAAAAAGCTGAAAGGGTCTTCAGTAGAGATGGATAGTCGAGCTGGGCTATCAGACGGTCACCTATGTAGCTGTAGTGTCATTTTTCCTATGGTCCAATGTGTAAATTAAACAAAAAAGTGCACGTTTGTTATGATGTCCAAGATGGGGACCAGGATGTGGACATAATAAAAAATTAGGGAACATGATAGGAGACATTTCTACAATACATATAATCATTCTTATCTATCTAATACGATGACAACAGCTCTCCATACCTGCAGTCCACCACAAGGACCACCCTCTCTAATCCCTGAAAAATGAAATCATCCTCAGTGACGAAGAGAGGGGGCTAAGTGCCCCCAATGGTCTCAGAGCATTGACTCTTCTAAGAGTCCTAAGAGTCCTGCTCACACTGATGGGGTGCAGCTGTGGGACCCTATTTTCAGAGATGATGTCCTCCACCCAACTCTCAAAAAGCTGAAAGGGTCTTCAGTAGAGATGGATAGTCGAGCTAGGCTATCAGACGGTCACCTCTGTAGCTGTAGTGTCATTTTTCCTATGGTCCAATGTGTAAATTAAACAAAAAAGTGCACGTTTGTTATGATGTCCAAGATGGGGACCAGGATGTGGACATAATAAAAAATTAGGGAACATGATAGGAGACATTTCTACAATACATATAATCATTCTTATCTATCTAATACGATGACAACAGCTCTCCATACCTGCAGTCCACCACAAGGACCACCCTCTCTAATCCCTGAAAAATGAAATCATCCTCAGTGACGAAGAGAGGGGGCCAAGCGCCCCCCATGGTACCAGAGCATTGACTCTTCTAAGAGTCCTAAGAGTCCTGCTCACACTGATGGGGTGAAGCTGTGGGACCCTATTTTCAGAGATGATGTCCTCCACCCGACTCTCAAAAAGCTGAAAGGGTCTTCAGTAGAGATGGATAGTCGAGCTGGGCTATCAGACGGTCACCTCTGTAGCTGTAGTGTCATTTTTCCTATGGTCCAATGTGTAAATTAAACAAAAAAGTGCACGTTTGTTATGATGTCCAAGATGGGGACCAGGATGTGGACATAATAAGAAATTAGGGAACATGATAGGAGACATTTCTACAATACATATAATCATTCTTATCTATCTAATACGATGACAACAGCTCTCCATACCTGCAGTCCACCACAAGGACCACCCTCTCTAATCCCTGAAAAATGAAATCATCCTCAGTGACGAAGAGAGGGGGCTAAGTGCCCCCAATGGTCTCAGAGCATTGACTTTTCTAAGAGTCCTAAGAGTCCTGCTCACACTGATGGGGTGAAGCTGTGGGACCCTATTTTCAGAGATGATGTCCTCCACCCAACTCTCAAAAAGCTGAAAGGGTCTTCAGTAGAGATGGATAGTCGAGCTGGGCTATCAGACGGTCACCTCTGTAGCTGTAGTGTCATTTTTCCTATGGTCCAATGTGTAAATTAAACAAAAAAGTGCACGTTTGTTATGATGTTCAAGATGGGGACCAGGATGTGGACATAATAAAAAATTAGGGAACATGATAGGAGACATTTCTACAATACATATAATCATTCTTATCTATCTAATACGATGACAACAGCTCTCCATACCTGCAGTCCACCACAAGGACCACCCTCTCTAATCCCTGAAAAATGAAATCATCCTCAGTGACGAAGAGAGGGGGCTAAGCGCCCCCATGGTCTCAGAGCATTAACTCTTCTAAGAGTCCTAAGAGTCCTGCTCACACTGATGGGGTGCAGCTTTGGGACCCTATTTTCAGAGATGATGTCCTCCACCCAACTCTCAAAAAGCTGAAAGGGTCTTCAGTAGAGATGGATAGTCGAGCTGGGCTATCAGACGGTCACCTCTGTAGCTGTAGTGTCATTTTTCCTATGGTCCAATGTGTAAATTAAACAAAAAAGTGCACGTTTGTTATGATGTCCAAGATGGGGACCAGGATGTGGACATAATAAAAAATTAGGGAACATGATAGGAGACATTTCTACAATACATATAATCATTCTTATCTATCTAATACGATGACAACAGCTCTCCATACCTGCAGTCCACCACAAGGACCACCCTCTCTAATCCCTGAAAAATGAAATCATCCTCAGTGACGAAGAGAGGGGGCCAAGCGCCCCCCATGGTACCAGAGCATTGACTCTTCTAAGAGTCCTAAGAGTCCTGCTCACACTGATGGGGTGAAGCTGTGGGACCCTATTTTCAGAGATGATGTCCTCCACCCAACTCTCAAAAAGCTGAAAGGGTCTTCAGTAGAGATGGATAGTCGAGCTGGGCTATCAGACGGTCACCTCTGTAGCTGTAGTGTCATTTTTCCTATGGTCCAATGTGTAAATTAAACAAAAAAGTGCACGTTTGTTATGATGTCCAAGATGGGGACCAGGATGTGGACATAATAAGAAATTAGGGAACATGATAGGAGACATTTCTACAATACATATAATCATTCTTATCTATCTAATACGATCACAACAGCTCTCCATACCTGCAGTCCACCACAAGGACCACTCTCTCTAATCCCTGAAAAATTAAATCATCCTCAGTGACGAAGAGAGGGGGCTAAGCGCCCCCCATGGTCTCAGAGCATTGACTCTTCTAAGAGTCCTAAGATTCCTGCTCACACTGATGGGGTGCAGCTGTGGGACCCTATTTTCAGAGATGATGTCCTCCACCCAACTCTCAAAAAGCTGAAAGGGTCTTCAGTAGAGATGGATAGTCGAGCTGGGCTATCAGACGGTCACCTCTGTAGCTGTAGTGTCATTTTTCCTATGGTCCAATGTGTAAATTAAACAAAAAAGTGCACGTTTGTTATGATTTCCAAGATGGGGACCAGGATGTGGACATAATAAAAAAATAGGGAACATGATAGGAGACATTTCTACAATACATATAATCATTCTTATCTATCTAATACGATGACAACAGCTCTCCATACCTGCAGTCCACCACAAGGACCACCCTCTCTATTACCTGAAAAGTGAAATCATCCTCAGTGACGAAGAGAGGGGGCTAAGCGCCCCCCATGGTCTCAGAGCATTGACTCTTCTAAGAGTCCTAAGAGTCCTGCTCACACTGATGGGGTGCAGCTGTGGGACCCTATTTTCAGAGATGATGTTCTCTACCCAACTCTCAAAAAGCTGAAAGGGTCTTCAGTAGAGATGGATAGTCGAGCTGGGCTATCAGACGGTCACCTCTGTAGCTGTAGTGTCATTTTTCCTATGGTCCAATGTGTAAATTAAACAAAAAAGTGCACGTTTGTTATGATGTCCAAGATGGGGACCAGGATGTGGACATAATAAAAAATTAGGGAACATGATAGGAGACATTTCTACAATACATATAATCATTCTTATCTATTTAATACGATGACAACAGCTCTCCATACCTGCAGTCCACCACAAGGACCACCCTCTCTAATCCCTGAAAAATGAAATCATCCTCAGTGACGAAGAGTGGGGGCTAAGCGCCCCCCATGGTCTCAGAGCATTGACTCTTCTAAGAGTCCTAAGAGTCCTGCTCACACTGATGGGGTGCAGCTGTGGGACCCTATTTTCAGAGATGATGTCCTCCACCCAACTCTCAAAAAGCTGAAAGGGTCTTCAGTAGAGATGGATAGTCGAGCTGGGCTATCAGACGGTCACCTCTGTAGCTGTAGTGTCATTTTTCCTATGGTCCAATGTGTAAATTAAACAAAAAAGTGCACGTTTGTTATGATGTCCAAGATGGGGACCAGGATGTGGACATAATAAAAAATTAGGGAACATGATAGGAGACATTTCTACAATACATATAATCATTCTTATCTATCTAATACGATGACAACAGCTCTCCATACCTGCAGTCCACCACAAGGACCACCCTCTCTAATCCCTGAAAAATGAAATCATCCTCAGTGATGAAGAGAGGGGGCTAAGTGCCCCCAATGGTCTCAGAGCATTGACTCTTCTAAGAGTCCTAAGAGTCCTGCTCACACTGATGGGGTGCAGCTGTGGGACCCTATTTTCAGAGATGATGTCCTCCACCCAACTCTCAAAAAGCTGAAAGGGTCTTCAGTAGAGATGGATAGTCGAGCTGGGCTATCAGACGGTCACCTCTGTAGCTGTAGTGTCATTTTTCCTATGGTCCAATGTGTAAATTAAACAAAAAAGTGCACGTTTGTTATGATGTTCAAGATGGGGACCAGGATGTGGACATAATAAAAAATTAGGGAACATGATAGGAGACATTTCTACAATACATATAATCATTCTTATCTATCTAATACGATCACAACAGCTCTCCATACCTGCAGTCCACCACAAGGACCACTCTCTCTAATTCCTGAAAAATGAAATCATCCTCAGTGACGAAGAGAGGGGGCTAAGCGCCCCCCATGGTCTCAGAGCATTGACTCTTCTAAGAGTCCTAAGATTCCTGCTCACACTGATGGGGTGCAGCTGTGGGACCCTATTTTCAGAGATGATGTCCTCCACCCAACTCTCAAAAAGCTGAAAGGGTCTTCAGTAGAGATGGATAGTCGAGCTGGGCTATCAGACGGTCACCTCTGTAGCTGTAGTGTCATTTTTCCTATGGTCCAATGTGTAAATTAAACAAAAAAGTGCACGTTTGTTATGATTTCCAAGATGGGGACCAGGATGTGGACATAATAAAAAAATAGGGAACATGATAGGAGACATTTCTACAATACATATAATCATTCTTATCTATCTAATACGATGACAACAGCTCTCCATACCTGCAGTCCACCACAAGGACCACCCTCTCTATTCCCTGAAAAGTGAAATCATCCTCAGTGACGAATGTGGCGCCCCTGACCTGGTCAGGCACCACTGAGTACTGCACCCATGCTGGGGACAGTACAATACAGGTAATCCAGAAGGCTGACCGGGGTGTGGAACACAGGCGCATAGTGACCAGGTCTCACACATGTACCTATGAGAGGACCCCTGGGGATCCCAGGAGGGGGCGAAGCATGAGCACGGCCTCCATCTCCTCTCAAGGGGTGTGGTAAGAGAGTCTGGTTGCTAGGTGGCGTAGGCAAGAACAGGAGAGGAGGAGCAGTGAGTCAGTTAGAGGAGAACTCCAGAGGGCTCAGTAAGGAGCAGACCTGTGGGGTTTTTGCTGTCTAACAGCGCCCGCGCAGTGGCTACAGACGGGGGAGAACGGTCACCTAGGAGGGCTACCCGAAATCCAGCTTCAGCTAGAGGACAGCGGAGTGGGAAGTAAGGAGACTGCTAGGGAGAACCAGGCCCAAACGGGCGGCAGATCCCGAAGCGAGGATAGATTCACCTTTCCCTGCTAAACCTGCCGGTGTGGGGCTCTCAAAGCCCACACCACAATACCACAAAAGCCGCAGCCACGTAACCACAGTTAGGGCCCATAGGTCTCAGGAGGCAAGCAGCTGGAGTGACCTGGTCCGGGGAACAAGCAAACGGCGAACGAAGGGGAGAGAGGCTGCAGCATCTTCCCTGGGTGACCCCCATAGGGACTCAAAGTCGGGGTCACCCCAAACCACCAAGGGCTAAGGAAGGCGAGTCAGTAGTCACCCTCATAAAGTCAGCCTGAAGGATACCTGGTTCCTGCCTGGTTCATCCCAGCTACGCCCGGGTTACTCACCCTGCCACCTGAAGTGAGTAAAAAACCCTGAAAGACATCCTGCCTGTGTGGAGTTATTCTGCGCCTTGTGGTACTACCACATCTACACAGGGCCCTGGGGCTTGCCTCACTCTCAGGAGGCCACTACATCCGACTGCACCCACCATCAGCCCCAGGCAGCCCTTAACCTGCAGTGGCGGTCCTCACTGACCGCAAATCTGAGAGTGGCGTCACGACTACAGAGAAGATCTCCTACCTGTGACCCGATACAGCCGAGTGGAGTCCCTGAAGGTAATGCACCGACACAGCAGCATCTGTGGGGCTTCACATCTGGCGTCACGAACAGGATAAGGACTAGACCTGTTCAGACAGGTGACCATGTGCCTGGGCGGTCCGCTTGAAAAATTGGAAGCGCCGCCATATTGCCACCATGAAAAGCGCGCTGAAAAACAACAGCAGCCCGCGCTGGAAGAAGTTACCGCCCACGAAGAGGTGTGGCTACCCAGAGATCCCCTGCAGAGTTCTGACCTCGCCAGCGATGAGAGCGGAGGCGTCCAGAGACGTCGGGACAGAAAGGGAGCCACAAGCCTGCTGCTGGGAGAGGAGCTGCTGAAAGAGGCAGAGCAGAAACTGAACAGTTTGCTACTGGAGGCAGCGACGAGTCCACTGCTGGGAGATCGTGCAGAAGAGGGCGCAGAAGAAATGGCGTCTGACCGCAGGAACCCAGAACCAGGCTCCGCTGCCTGGTGGTATCGGGAGCTGGCCCAGTTCTGCGATCGACTGGAGACCCGGGTTGTGGAGCAGATTCGGGAAGAACGAATGGAACTGCTGGAGATGACCGCGGCGGTTCGGGCCTATGAAAGGAGGGCCGCGCGCCGAGTGCCAGACAGGACGGCGACGACGCAGACCCCGATGCTGCCACAGATGGGTGAGTCGAGTGATGCCCCGGCCAGCGCAAGTGCCCCGACCCCTGCTGCCACGTCCGCGGTCCCCGCAGAGGCGCCCGGTGCGGCGACGCTGATCCAGGCCGCAGCCACGTCCGGTGCGGCCCGCCCAGCCCAGGCCGCCGCAGCGATGCCCTGCTCGGCCCACCAAGACCCGGTCCCTGCAGCGATGCCCTGCCCGGCCCGCAAAGAACCGGCTGCCACCGCGGCCCGCCCAGCCCAGGCCGCCGCAGCGATGCCCTGCTCGGCCCGCCAAGCCCCGATCGCTGCAACGACGCCCAGCCCAGCCTGCAAAGATCCCATCGCAGCTGCGACGCTGATCCAGGCCGCCGCCATGCCGGGCGCGGCCCGCCAAGACCAGGCCGCCGCCATGCCGGGCGCGGCCCGCCAAGACCAGGCCGCCGCCATGCCGGGCGCGGCCCGCCAAGACCAGGCCGCCGCCATGCCAGGCGCGGCCCGCCAAGACCAGGCCGCCGCCATGCCAGGCGCGGCCCGCCAAGAAAAGTCTACCTCGTCATTTACCCCGGCCTGCAAGGCCAGAGCAGACACTACTCCCCAGGCCACGGAGGTCCTTGATAGGAAGCCCATGCTGGGGGATGACCCCGAATACTGGAGGCTGAAGGCTGACATGGAGGCTAAGTTTCCACAATGGTTGGTGGACCAGTACGTGCTCCCTCCGCACACCCCCAGAAGGATGCCGGCAACCCCTGCAGCAACTACGCCAAAGAGTCCCCCGCCTGGGCCTGCTGAAGAAAGTCCATCCCCAGCACTGCCACCAAAGGAGTGCCAAGAAGAACTAAGGGGGAGAGGAGGCCAGGAAGCTGAGGAGCTGACTCAGGAGCCAACAGCAGTGGATCCATACCCAGAGCCGGAGATGTTACCATATTCCCGCTGGGATGAAGAAGACCTGACACCGTCTGCTGAAGAAGACCTGCCCCAAAGCCTCACCTGGGAGCTTGTAAGCTGCACCCAGCAGCATCCAGCCCGCAAGACACGGCGTCATAGCAGAACCCAGGCTTTCCCTGCACCGCCATCCCCAGAGCAGAGAGAAATAACGGCCAGAGACCTACAAGAGAAACGATTCCTGAGAAGAGCCAAAGCCCAGGTCAGAGGACCCCTTTGTAGAGGAGTTTTAGAGGACTTTAACTTGAAGAGCGGATATGGCTTTATAGTCGCACCAGGAATGAAAGAAGGCATTTTTGTCAATAGGAGAGACGTCAGCGCCAACCTGCCCAGAGGACATCCGGGAAGAAACCTGAGGATGGGAGACTCCGTACAATTTACCATGCATCAAGGAGAAAGAGGATGGTATGCACTGGATGTTGCACCATGTCCTAAAGAAGAAGAAAGGAAAGACAGAGATAGAGAAACAGATGAAGATAGAGAAAGCAGAGAAAAAGAACCTACGGATGAGACAACCACCGACGACGACAGAGAGCAGGAAAGCAGCAGGTGCCGCCGCCATACAGGCTCAAGCCCTGGTAAAGAGGAGTAACGTAAAGTAAAGAAAGAAGTTACCAGTTGAAGTTTTGAAAAGTTTTGACCAGTTTGTTTGCAACGTTCTCAAGTTCAAGCCTGTGCCCACAAAAACTATGGTGAGAAATAAACCTTAAGGCTATGAACTGGCTATAGCCACAAACTCTCGCAGTGTAAATAGTTACACCAGAGGCACCACCACCAGAGCCAGCCTGTTTAGGGGCTTGGCTCGTCTGCAACCAGGGAGCAAGTCCGTATATAGGGCCTTGGCTCACCTGCAACCAGAGAGAGCACGCCTGTTTATGGGGCCTTGGCTCACCACCACAAAGAGGGTACCTGGTCAGCACCAACTGTGGAGGCCGCCTCTACATCCTGCCAGAAGAGGCTGAAGGCGCGGATCCACCAGGCCGGGTATACCCTGAAACCACCAGCCCATGAAAGCCGCCTCTACATCCTGCCAGAAGTGGCTGAAGGCGCGGCCAACGTGAGAGGGTTTTGGGTGGGTTAACGGACTTGTGGGTGGAGGTTGGTGATGTCTGATACCTGGTGATCTTAAAATGTTTTACCATGTTTTAATGTTTTATGCATTTAAAATGTTGTCTTGCAGCCCGAGGACGTGCTGGTGATAACTAAGGGGGAATGTGGCGCCCCTGACCTGGTCAGGCACCACTGAGTACTGCACCCATGCTGGGGACAGTACAATACAGGTAATCCAGAAGGCTGACCGGGGTGTGGAACACATGCGCATAGTGACCAGGTCTCACACATGTACCTATGAGAGGACCCCTGGGGATCCCAGGAGGGGGCGAAGCATGAGCACGGCCTCCATCTCCTCTCAAGGGGTGTGGTAAGAGAGTCTGGTTGCTAGGTGGCGTAGGCAAGAACAGGAGAGGAGGAGCAGTGAGTCAGTTAGAGGAGAACTCCAGAGGGCTCAGTAAGGAGCAGACCTGTGGGGTTTTTGCTGTCTAACAGCGCCCGCGCAGTGGCTACAGACGGGGGAGAACGGTCACCTAGGAGGGCTACCCGAAATCCAGCTTCAGCTAGAGGACAGCGGAGTGGGAAGTAAGGAGACTGCTAGGGAGAACCAGGCCCAAACGGGCGGCAGATCCCGAAGCGAGGATAGATTCACCTTTCCCTGCTAAACCTGCCGGTGTGGGGCTCTCAAAGCCCACACCACAATACCACAAAAGCCGCAGCCACGTAACCACAGTTAGGGCCCATAGGTCTCAGGAGGCAAGCAGCTGGAGTGACCTGGTCCGGGGAACAAGCAAACGGCGAACGAAGGGGAGAGAGGCTGCAGCATCTTCCCTGGGTGACCCCCATAGGGACTCAAAGTCGGGGTCACCCCAAACCACCAAGGGCTAAGGAAGGCGAGTCAGTAGTCACCCTCATAAAGTCAGCCTGAAGGATACCTGGTTCCTGCCTGGTTCATCCCAGCTACGCCAGGGTTACTCACCCTGCCACCTGAAGTGAGTAAAAAACCCTGAAAGACATCCTGCCTGTGTGGAGTTATTCTGCGCCTTGTGGTACTACCACATCTACACAGGGCCCTGGGGCTTGCCTCACTCTCAGGAGGCCACTACATCCGACTGCACCCACCATCAGCCCCAGGCAGCCCTTAACCTGCAGTGGCGGTCCTCACTGACCGCAAATCTGAGAGTGGCGTCACGACTACAGAGAAGATCTCCTACCTGTGACCCGATACAGCCGAGTGGAGTCCATGAAGGTAATGCACCGACACAGCAGCATCTGTGGGGCTTCACACGAAGAGAGGGGGCTAAGCGCCCCCCATGGTCTCAGAGCATTGACTCTTCTAAGAGTCCTAAGAGTCCTGCTCACACTGATGGGGTGCAGCTGTGGGACCCTATTTTCAGAGATGATGTTCTCCACCCAACTCTCAAAAAGCTGAAAGGGTCTTCAGTAGAGATGGATAGTCGAGCTGGGCTATCAGACGGTCACCTCTGTAGCTGTAGTGTCATTTTTCCTATGGTCCAATGTGTAAATTAAACAAAAAAGTGCACGTTTGTTATGATGTCCAAGATGGGGACCAGGATGTGGACATAATAAAAAATTAGGGAACATGATAGGAGACATTTCTACAATACATATAATCATTCTTATCTATTTAATACGATGACAACAGCTCTCCATACCTGCAGTCCACCACAAGGACCACCCTCTCTAATCCCTGAAAAATGAAATCATCCTCAGTGACGAAGAGAGGGGGCTAAGCGCCCCCCATGGTCTCAGAGCATTGACTCTTCTAAGAGTCCTAAGAGTCCTGCTCACACTGATGGGGTGCAGCTGTGGGACCCTATTTTCAGAGATGATGTCCTCCACCCAACTCTCAAAAAGCAGAAAGGGTCTTCAGTAGAGATGGATAGTCGAGCTGGGCTATCAGACGGTCACCTCTGTAGCTGTAGTGTCATTTTTCCTATGGTCCAATGTGTAAATTAAACAAAAAAGTGCACGTTTGTTATGATGTCCAAGATGGGGACCAGGATGTGGACATAATAAAAAATTAGGGAACATGATAGGAGACATTTCTACAATACATATATTCATTCTTATCTATCTAATACGATGATAAAAGCTCTCCATATCTGCAGTCCACCACAAGGACCACCCTCTCTAATCCCTGAAAAATGAAATCATCCTCAGTGATGAAGAGAGGGGGCTAAGTGCCCCCAATGGTTTTAGAGCATTGACTCTTCTAAGAGTCCTAAGAGTCCTGCTTACACTGATGGGGTGCAGCTGTGGGACCCTATTTTAAGAGATGATGTCCTCCACCCAACTCTCAAAAAGCTGAAAGGGTCTTCAGTAGAGATGGATAGTCGAGCTGGGCTATCAGACGGTCACCTCTGTAGCTGTAGTGTCATTTTTCCTATGGTCCAATGTGTAAATTAAACAAAAAAGTGCACGTTTGTTATGATGTCCAAGATGGGGACCAGGATGTGGACATAATAAAAAATTAGGGAACATGATAGGAGACATTTCTACAATACATATAATCATTCTTATCTATCTAATACGATGATAACAGCTCTCCATATCTGCAGTCCACCACAAGGACCACCCTCTCTAATCCCTGAAAAATGAAATCATCCTCAGTGATGAAGAGAGGGGGCTAAGTGCCCCCAATGGTCTCAGAGCATTGACTCTTCTAAGAGTCCTAAGAGTCCTGCTCACACTGATGGGGTGCAGCTGTGGGACCCTATTTTCAGAGATGATGTCCTCCACCCAACTCTCAAAAAGCTGAAAGGGTCTTCAGTAGAGATGGATAGTCGAGCTGGGCTATCAGACGGTCACCTCTGTAGCTGTAGTGTCATTTTTCCTATGGTCCAATGTGTAAATTAAACAAAAAAGTGCACGTTTGTTATGATGTCCAAGATGGGGACCAGGATGTGGACATAATAAAAAATTAGGGAACATGATAGGAGACATTTCTACAATACATATAATCATTCTTATCTATCTAATACGATGACAACAGCTCTCCATACCTGCAGTCCACCACAAGGACCACCCTCTCTAATCCCTGAAAAATGAAATCATCCTCAGTGATGAAGAGAGGGGGCTAAGTGCCCCCAATGGTCTCAGAGCATTGACTCTTCTAAGAGTCCTAAGAGTCCTGCTCACACTGATGGGGTGCAGCTGTGGGACCCTATTTTCAGAGATGATGTCCTCCACCCAACTCTCAAAAAGCTGAAAGGGTCTTCAGTAGAGATGGATAGTCGAGCTGGGCTATCAGACGGTCACCTCTGTAGCTGTAGTGTCATTTTTCCTATGGTCCAATGTGTAAATTAAACAAAAAAGTGCACGTTTGTTATGATGTTCAAGATGGGGACCAGGATGTGGACATAATAAAAAATTAGGGAACATGATAGGAGACATTTCTACAATACATATAATCATTCTTATCTATCTAATACGATCACAACAGCTCTCCATACCTGCAGTCCACCACAAGGACCACTCTCTCTAATCCCTGAAAAATGAAATCATCCTCAGTGACGAAGAGAGGGGGCTAAGCGCCCCCCATGGTCTCAGAGCATTGACTCTTCTAAGAGTCCTAAGATTCCTGCTCACACTGATGGGGTGCAGCTGTGGGACCCTATTTTCAGAGATGATGTCCTCCACCCAACTTTCAAAAAGCTGAAAGGGTCTTCAGTAGAGATGGATAGTCGAGCTGGGCTATCAGACGGTCACCTCTGTAGCTGTAGTGTCATTTTTCCTATGGTCCAATGTGTAAATTAAACAAAAAAGTGCACGTTTGTTATGATTTCCAAGATAGGGACCAGGATGTGGACATAATAAAAAAATAGGGAACATGATAGGAGACATTTCTACAATACATATAATCATTCTTATCTATCTAATACGATGACAACAGCTCTCCATACCTGCAGTCCACCACAAGGACCACCCTCTCTATTCCCTGAAAAGTGAAATCATCCTCAGTGACGAAGAGAGGGGGCTAAGCGCCCCCCATGGTCTCAGAGCATTGACTCTTCTAAGAGTCCTAAGAGTCCTGCTCACACTGATGGGGTGCAGCTGTGGGACCCTATTTTCAGAGATGATGTTCTCCACCCAACTCTCAAAAAGCTGAAAGGGTCTTCAGTAGAGATGGATAGTCGAGCTGGGCTATCAGACGGTCACCTCTGTAGCTGTAGTGTCATTTTTCCTATGGTCCAATGTGTAAATTAAACAAAAAAGTGCACGTTTGTTATGATGTCCAAGATGGGGACCAGGATGTGGACATAATAAAAAATTAGGGAACATGATAGGAGACATTTCTACAATACATATAATCATTCTTATCTATTTAATACGATGACAACAGCTCTCCATACCTGCAGTCCACCACAAGGACCACCCTCTCTAATCCCTGAAAAATGAAATCATCCTCAGTGATGAAGAGAGGGGGCTAAGTGCCCCCAATGGTCTCAGAGCTTTGACTCTTCTAAGAGTCCTAAGAGTCCTGCTCACACTGATGGGGTGCAGCTGTGGGACCCTATTTTCAGAGATGATGTCCCCCACCCAACTCTCAAAAAGCTGAAAGGGTCTTCAGTAGAGATGGATAGTCGAGCTGGGCTATCAGACGGTCACCTCTGTAGCTGTAGTGTCATTTTTCCTATGGTCCAATGTGTAAATTAAACAAAAAAGTGCACGTTTGTTATGATGTCCAAGATGGGGACCAGGATGTGGACATAATAAAAAATTAGGGAACATGATAGGAGACATTTCTACAATACATATAATCATTCTTATCTATCTAATACGATGACAACAGCTCTCCATACCTGCAGTCCACCACAAGGACCACCCTCTCTAATCCCTGAAAAATGAAATCATCCTCAGTGACGAAGAGAGGGGGCTAAGCGCCCCCATGGTCTCAGAGCATTAACTCTTCTAAGAGTCCTAAGAGTCCTGCTCACACTGATGGGGTGCAGCTGTGGGACCCTATTTTCAGAGATGATGTCCTCCACCCAACTCTCAAAAAGCTGAAAGGGTCTTCAGTAGAGAGGGATAGTCGAGCTGGGCTATCAGACGGTCACCTCTGTAGCTGTAGTGTCATTTTTCCTATGGTCCAATGTGTAAATTAAACAAAAAAGTGCACGTTTGTTATGATGTCCAAGATGGGGACCAGGATGTGGACATAATAAAAAATTAGGGAACATGATAGGAGACATTTCTACAATACATATAATCATTCTTATCTATCTAATACGATGATAACAGCTCTCCATATCTGCAGTCCACCACAAGGACCACCCTCTCTAATCCCTGAAAAATGAAATCATCCTCAGTGATGAAGAGAGGGGGCTAAGTGCCCCCAATGGTCTCAGAGCATTGACTCTTCTAAGAGTCCTAAGAGTCCTGCTCACACTGATGGGGTGCAGCTGTGGGACCCTATTTTCAGAGATGATGTCCTCCACCCAACTCTCAAAAAGCTGAAAGGGTCTTCAGTAGAGATGGATAGTCGAGCTGGGCTATCAGACGGTCACCTCTGTAGCTGTAGTGTCATTTTTCCTATGGTCCAATGTGTAAATTAAACAAAAAAGTGCACGTTTGTTATGATGTCCAAGATGGGGACCAGGATGTGGACATAATAAAAAATTAGGGAACATGATAGGAGACATTTCTACAATACATATAATCATTCTTATCTATCTAATACGATGACAACAGCTCTCCATACCTGCAGTCCACCACAAGGACCACCCTCTCTAATCCCTGAAAAATGAAATCATCCTCAGTGATGAAGAGAGGGGGCTAAGTGCCCCCAATGGTCTCAGAGCATTGACTCTTCTAAGAGTCCTAAGAGTCCTGCTCACACTGATGGGGTGCAGCTGTGGGACCCTATTTTCAGAGATGATGTCCTCCACCCAACTCTCAAAAAGCTGAAAGGGTCTTCAGTAGAGATGGATAGTCGAGCTGGGCTATCAGACGGTCACCTCTGTAGCTGTAGTGTCATTTTTCCTATGGTCCAATGTGTAAATTAAACAAAAAAGTGCACGTTTGTTATGATGTTCAAGATGGGGACCAGGATGTGGACATAATAAAAAAATAGGGAACATGATAGGAGACATTTCTACAATACATATAATCATTCTTATCTATCTAATACGATCACAACAGCTCTCCATACCTGCAGTCCACCACAAGGACCACTCTCTCTAATCCCTGAAAAATGAAATCATCCTCAGTGACGAAGAGAGGGGGCTAAGCGCCCCCCATGGTCTCAGAGCATTGACTCTTCTAAGAGTCCTAAGATTCCTGCTCACACTGATGGGGTGCAGCTGTGGGACCCTATTTTCAGAGATGATGTCCTCCACCCAACTTTCAAAAAGCTGAAAGGGTCTTCAGTAGAGATGGATAGTCGAGCTGGGCTATCAGACGGTCACCTCTGTAGCTGTAGTGTCATTTTTCCTATGGTCCAATGTGTAAATTAAACAAAAAAGTGCACGTTTGTTATGATTTCCAAGATGGGGACCAGGATGTGGACATAATAAAAAAATAGGGAACATGATAGGAGACATTTCTACAATACATATAATCATTCTTATCTATCTAATACGATGACAACAGCTCTCCATACCTGCAGTCCACCACAAGGACCACCCTCTCTATTCCCTGAAAAGTGAAATCATCCTCAGTGACGAAGAGAGGGGGCTAAGCGCCCCCCATGGTCTCAGAGCATTGACTCTTCTAAGAGTCCTAAGAGTCCTGCTCACACTGATGGGGTGCAGCTGTGGGACCCTATTTTCAGAGATGATGTTCTCCACCCAACTCTCAAAAAGCTGAAAGGGTCTTCAGTAGAGATGGATAGTCGAGCTGGGCTATCAGACGGTCACCTCTGTAGCTGTAGTGTCATTTTTCCTATGGTCCAATGTGTAAATTAAACAAAAAAGTGCACGTTTGTTATGATGTCCAAGATGGGGACCAGGATGTGGACATAATAAAAAATTAGGGAACATGATAGGAGACATTTCTACAATACATATAATCATTCTTATCTATTTAATACGATGACAACAGCTCTCCATACCTGCAGTCCACCACAAGGACCACCCTCTCTAATCCCTGAAAAATGAAATCATCCTCAGTGACGAAGAGAGGGGGCTAAGCGCCCCCCATGGTCTCAGAGCATTGACTCTTCTAAGAGTCCTAAGAGTCCTGCTCACACTGATGGGGTGCAGCTGTGGGACCCTATTTTCAGAGATGATGTCCTCCACCCAACTCTCAAAAAGCTGAAAGGGTCTTCAGTAGAGATGGATAGTCGAGCTGGGCTATCAGACGGTCACCTCTGTAGCTGTAGTGTCATTTTTCCTATGGTCCAATGTGTAAATTAAACAAAAAAGTGCACGTTTGTTATGATGTCCAAGATGGGGACCAGGATGTGGACATAATAAAAAATTAGGGAACATGATAGGAGACATTTCTACAATACATATAATCATTCTTATCTATCTAATACGATGATAACAGCTCTCGATATCTGCAGTCCACCACAAGGACCACCCTCTCTAATCCCTGAAAAATGAAATCATCCTCAGTGATGAAGAGAGGGGGCTAAGTGCCCCCAATGGTCTCAGAGCATTGACTCTTCTAAGAGTCCTAAGAGTCCTGCTCACACTGATGGGGTGCAGCTGTGGGACCCTATTTTCAGAGATGATGTCCTCCACCCAACTCTCAAAAAGCTGAAAGGGTCTTCAGTAGAGATGGATAGTCGAGCTGGGCTATCAGACGGTCACCTCTGTAGCTGTAGTGTCATTTTTCCTATGGTCCAATGTGTAAATTAAACAAAAAAGTGCACGTTTGTTATGATGTCCAAGATGGGGACCAGGATGTGGACATAATAAAAAATTAGGGAACATGATAGGAGACATTTCTACAATACATATAATCATTCTTATCTATCTAATACGATGACAACAGCTCTCCATACCTGCAGTCCACCACAAGGACCACCCTCTCTAATCCCTGAAAAATGAAATCATCCTCAGTGACGAAGAGAGGGGGCTAAGCGCCCCCATGGTCTCAGAGCATTAACTCTTCTAAGAGTCCTAAGAGTCCTGCTCACACTGATGGGGTGCAGCTGTGGGACCCTATTTTCAGAGATGATGTCCTCCACCCAACTCTCAAAAAGCTGAAAGGGTCTTCAGTAGAGATGGATAGTCGAGCTGGGCTATCAGACGGTCACCTCTGTAGCTGTAGTGTCATTTTTCCTATGGTCCAATGTGTAAATTAAACAAAAAAGTGCACGTTTGTTATGATGTCCAAGATGGGGACCAGGATGTGGACATAATAAAAAATTAGGGAACATGATAGGAGACATTTCTACAATACATATAATCATTCTTATCTATCTAATACGATGACAACAGCTCTCCATACCTGCAGTCCACCACAAGGACCACCCTCTCTAATCCCTGAAAAATGAAATCATCCTCAGGGACGAAGAGAGGGGGCTAAGCGCCCCCCATAGTTTTAGAGCATTGACTCTTCTAAGAGTCCTAAGAGTCCTGCTTACACTGATGGGGTGCAGCAGTGGGACCCTATTTTAAGAGATGATGTCCTCCACCCAACTCTCAAAAAGCTGAAAGGGTCTTCAGTAGAGATGGATAGTCGAGCTGGGCTATCAGACGGTCACCTCTGTAGCTGTAGTGTCATTTTTCCTATGGTCCAATGTTTAAATTAAACAAAAAAGTGCACGTTTGTTATGATGTCCAAGATGGGGACCAGGATGTGGACATAATAAAAAATTAGGGAACATGATAGGAGACATTTCTACAATACATATAATCATTCTTATCTATCTAATACGATGACAACAGCTCTCCATATCTGCAGTCCACCACAAGGACCACCCTCTCTAATCCCTGAAAAATGAAATCATCCTCAGTGATGAAGAGAGGGGGCTAAGTGCCCCCAATGGTCTCAGAGCATTGTCTCTTCTAAGAGTCCTAAGAGTCCTGCTCACACTGATGGGGTGCAGCTGTGGGACCCTATTTTCAGAGATGATGTCCTCCACCCAACTCTCAAAAAGCTGAAAGGGTCTTCAGTAGAGATGGATAGTCGAGCTGGGCTATCAGACGGTCACCTCTGTAGCTGTAGTGTCATTTTTCCTATGGTCCAATGTGTAAATTAAACAAAAAAGTGCACGTTTGTTATGATGTCCAAGATGGGGACCAGGATGTGGACATAATAAAAAATTAGGGAACATGATAGGAGACATTTCTACAATACATATAATCATTCTTATCTATCTAATACGATGACAACAGCTCTCCATACCTGCAGTCCACCACAAGGACCACCCTCTCTAATCCCTGAAAAATGAAATCATCCTCAGTGACGAAGAGAGGGGGCTAAGCGCCCCCATGGTCTCAGAGCATTGACTCTTCTAAGAGTCCTAAGAGTCCTGCTCACACTGATGGGGTGCAGCTGTGGGACCCTATTTTCAGAGATGATGTCCTCCACCCAACTCTCAAAAAGCTGAAAGGGTCTTCAGTAGAGATGGATAGTCGAGCTGGGCTATCAGACGGTCACCTCTGTAGCTGTAGTGTCATTTTTCCTATGGTCCAATGTGTAAATTAAACAAAAAAGTGCACGTTTGTTATGATGTCCAAGATGGGGACCAGGATGTGGACATAATAAAAAATTAGGGAACATGATAGGAGACATTTCTACAATACATATAATCATTCTTATCTATCTAATACGATGACAACAGCTCTCCATACCTGCAGTCCACCACAAGGACCACCCTCTCTAATCCCTGAAAAATGAAATCATCCTCAGGGACGAAGAGAGGGGGCTAAGCGCCCCCCATGGTTTTAGAGCATTGACTCTTCTAAGAGTCCTAAGAGTCCTGCTTACACTGATGGGGTGCAGCTGTGGGACCCTATTTTAAGAGATGATGTCCTCCACCCAACTCTCAAAAAGCTGAAAGGGTCTTCAGTAGAGATGGATAGTCGAGCTGGGCTATCAGACGGTCACCTCTGTAGCTGTAGTGTCATTTTTCCTATGGTCCAATGTGTAAATTAAACAAAAAAGTGCACGTTTGTTATGATGTCCAAGATGGGGACCAGGATGTGGACATAATAAAAAATTAGAGAACATGATAGGAGACATTTCTACAATACATATAATCATTCTTATCTATCTAATACGATGACAACAGCTCTCCATACCTGCAGTCCACCACAAGGACCACCCTCTCTAATCCCTGAAAAATGAAATCATCCTCAGTGACGAAGAGAGGGGGCTAAGCGCCCCCATGGTCTCAGAGCATTAACTCTTCTAAGAGTCCTAAGAGTCCTGCTCACACTGATGGGGTGCAGCTGTGGGACCCTATTTTCAGAGATGATGTCCTCCACCCAACTCTCAAAAAGCTGAAAGGGTCTTCAGTAGAGATGGATAGTCGAGCTGGGCTATCAGACGGTCACCTCTGTAGCTGTAGTGTCATTTTTCCTATGGTCCAATGTGTAAATTAAACAAAAAAGTGCACGTTTGTTATGATGTCCAAGATGGGGACCAGGATGTGGACATAATAAAAAATTAGGGAACATGATAGGAGACATTTCTACAATACATATAATCATTCTTATCTATCTAATACGATGACAACAGCTCTCCATACCTGCAGTCCACCACAAGGACCACCCTCTCTAATCCCTGAAAAATGAAATCATCCTCAGTGATGAAGAGAGGGGGCTAAGTGCCCCCAATGGTCTCAGAGCATTGTCTCTTCTAAGAGTCCTAAGAGTCCTGCTCACACTGATGGGGTGCAGCTGTGGGACCCTATTTTCAGAGATGATGTCCTCCACCCAACTCTCAAAAAGCTGAAAGGGTCTTCAGTAGAGATGGATAGTCGAGCTGGGCTATCAGACGGTCACCTCTGTAGCTGTAGTGTCATTTTTCCTATGGTCCAATGTGTAAATTAAACAAAAAAGTGCACGTTTGTTATGATGTCCAAGATGGGGACCAGGATGTGGACATAATAAAAAATTAGGGAACATGATAGGAGACATTTCTACAATACATATAATCATTCTTATCTATCTAATACGATGACAACAGCTCTCCATACCTGCAGTCCACCACAAGGACCACCCTCTCTAATCCCTGAAAAATGAAATCATCCTCAGTGACGAAGAGAGGGGGCTAAGCGCCCCCATGGTCTCAGAGCATTGACTCTTCTAAGAGTCCTAAGAGTCCTGCTCACACTGATGGGGTGCAGCTGTGG
The DNA here is from genome assembly GCF_048569485.1 of Anomaloglossus baeobatrachus. Taxonomy (NCBI): domain Eukaryota; kingdom Metazoa; phylum Chordata; class Amphibia; order Anura; family Aromobatidae; genus Anomaloglossus; species Anomaloglossus baeobatrachus. Next base: position 7,209 of record NW_027442483.1, on the reverse strand, counting down.
GACCCTATTTTCAGAGATGATGTCCTCCACCCAACTCTCAAAAAGCTGAAAGGGTCTTCAGTAGAGATGGATAGTCGAGCTGGGCTATCAGACGGTCACCTCTGTAGCTGTAGTGTCATTTTTCCTATGGTCCAATGTGTAAATTAAACAAAAAAGTGCACGTTTGTTATGATGTCCAAGATGGGGACCAGGATGTGGACATAATAAAAAATTAGGGAACATGATAGGAGACATTTCTACAATACATATAATCATTCTTATCTATCTAATACGATGACAACAGCTCTCCATACCTGCAGTCCACCACAAGGACCACCCTCTCTAATCCCTGAAAAATGAAATCATCCTCAGGGACGAAGAGAGGGGGCTAAGCGCCCCCCATGGTTTTAGAGCATTGACTCTTCTAAGAGTCCTAAGAGTCCTGCTTACACTGATGGGGTGCAGCTGTGGGACCCTATTTTAAGAGATGATGTCCTCCACCCAACTCTCAAAAAGCTGAAAGGGTCTTCAGTAGAGATGGATAGTCGAGCTGGGCTATCAGACGGTCACCTCTGTAGCTGTAGTGTCATTTTTCCTATGGTCCAATGTGTAAATTAAACAAAAAAGTGCACGTTTGTTATGATGTCCAAGATGGGGACCAGGATGTGGACATAATAAAAAATTAGGGAACATGATAGGAGACATTTCTACAATACATATAATCATTCTTATCTATCTAATACGATGACAACAGCTCTCCATACCTGCAGTCCACCACAAGGACCACCCTCTCTAATCCCTGAAAAATGAAATCATCCTCAGTGACGAAGAGAGGGGGCTAAGCGCCCCCATGGTCTCAGAGCATTAACTCTTCTAAGAGTCCTAAGAGTCCTGCTCACACTGATGGGGTGCAGCTGTGGGACCCTATTTTCAGAGATGATGTCCTCCACCCAACTCTCAAAAAGCTGAAAGGGTCTTCAGTAGAGATGGATAGTCGAGCTGGGCTATCAGACGGTCACCTCTGTAGCTGTAGTGTCATTTTTCCTATGGTCCAATGTGTAAATTAAACAAAAAAGTGCACGTTTGTTATGATGTCCAAGATGGGGACCAGGATGTGGACATAATAAAAAATTAGGGAACATGATAGGAGACATTTCTACAATACATATAATCATTCTTATCTATCTAATACGATGACAACAGCTCTCCATACCTGCAGTCCACCACAAGGACCACCCTCTCTAATCCCTGAAAAATGAAATCATCCTCAGGGACGAAGAGAGGGGGCTAAGCGCCCCCCATGGTTTTAGAGCATTGACTCTTCTAAGAGTCCTAAGAGTCCTGCTTACACTGATGGGGTGCAGCTGTGGGACCCTATTTTAAGAGATGATGTCCTCCACCCAACTCTCAAAAAGCTGAAAGGGTCTTCAGTAGAGATGGATAGTCGAGCTGGGCTATCAGACGGTCACCTCTGTAGCTGTAGTGTCATTTTTCCTATGGTCCAATGTGTAAATTAAACAAAAAAGTGCACGTTTGTTATGATGTCCAAGATGGGGACCAGGATGTGGACATAATAAAAAATTAGGGAACATGATAGGAGACATTTCTACAATACATATAATCATTCTTATCTATCTAATACGATCACAACAGCTCTCCATACCTGCAGTCCACCACAAGGACCACTCTCTCTAATCCCTGAAAAATGAAATCATCCTCAGTGACGAAGAGAGGGGGCTAAGCGCCCCCCATGGTCTCAAAACATTGACTCTTCTAAGAGTCCTAAGAGTCCTGCTCACACTGATGGGGTGCAGCTGTGGGACCCTATTTTCAGAGATGATGTCCTCCACCCAACTCTCAAAAAGCTGAAAGGGTCTTCAGTAGAGATGGATAGTCGAGCTGGGCTACCAGACGGTCACCTCTGTAGCTGTAGTGTCATTTTTCCTATGGTCCAATGTGTAAATTAAACAAAAAAGTGCACGTTTGTTATGATTTCCAAGATGGGGACCAGGATGTGGACATAATAAAAAAATAGGGAACATGATAGGAGACATTTCTACAATACATATAATCATTCTTATCTATCTAATACGATGACAACAGCTCTCCATACCTGCAGTCCACCACAAGGACCACCCTCTCTATTCCCTGAAAAGTGAAATCATCCTCAGTGACGAAGAGAGGGGGCTAAGCGCCCCCCATGGTCTCAAAACATTGACTCTTCTAAGAGTCCTAAGAGTCCTGCTCACACTGATGGGGTGCAGCTGTGGGACCCTATTTTCAGAGATGATGTCCTCCACCCAACTCTCAAAAAGCTGAAAGGGTCTTCAGTAGAGATGGATAGTCGAGCTGGGCTATCAGACGGTCACCTCTGTAGCTGTAGTGTCATTTTTCCTATGGTCCAATGTGTAAATTAAACAAAAAAGTGCACGTTTGTTATGATGTCCAAGATGGGGACCAGGATGTGGACATAATAAAAAATTAGGGAACATGATAGGAGACATTTCTACAATACATATAATCATTCTTATCTATCTAATACGATGACAACAGCTCTCCATACCTGCAGTCCACCACAAGGACCACCCTCTCTAATCCCTGAAAAATGAAATCATCCTCAGGGACGAAGAGAGGGGGCTAAGCGCCCCCCATGGTTTTAGAGCATTGACTCTTCTAAGAGTCCTAAGAGTCCTGCTTACACTGATGGGGTGCAGCTGTGGGACCCTTTTTTAAGAGATGATGTCCTCCACCCAACTCTCAAAAAGCTGAAAGGGTCTTCAGTAGAGATGGATAGTCGAGCTGGGCTATCAGACGGTCACCTCTGTAGCTGTAGTGTCATTTTTCCTATGGTCCAATGTGTAAATTAAACAAAAAAGTGCACGTTTGTTATGATGTCCAAGATGGGGACCAGGATGTGGACATAATAAAAAATTAGGGAACATGATAGGAGACATTTCTACAATACATATAATCATTCTTATCTATCTAATACGATGACAACAGCTCTCCATACCTGCAGTCCACCACAAGGACCACCCTCTCTAATCCCTGAAAAATGAAATCATCCTCAGTGACGAAGAGAGGGGGCTAAGCGCCCCCATGGTCTCAGAGCATTAACTCTTCTAAGAGTCCTAAGAGTCCTGCTCACACTGATGGGGTGCAGCTGTGGGACCCTATTTTCAGAGATGATGTCCTCCACCCAACTCTCAAAAAGCTGAAAGGGTCTTCAGTAGAGATGGATAGTCGAGCTGGGCTATCAGACGGTCACCTCTGTAGCTGTAGTGTCATTTTTCCTATGGTCCAATGTGTAAATTAAACAAAAAAGTGCACGTTTGTTATGATGTCCAAGATGGGGACCAGGATGTGGACATAATAAAAAATTAGGGAACATGATAGGAGACATTTCTACAATACATATAATCATTCTTATCTATCTAATACGATGACAACAGCTCTCCATACCTGCAGTCCACCACAAGGACCACCCTCTCTAATCCCTGAAAAATGAAATCATCCTCAGGGACGAAGAGAGGGGGCTAAGCGCCCCCCATGGTTTTAGAGCATTGACTCTTCTAAGAGTCCTAAGAGTCCTGCTTACACTGATGGGGTGCAGCTGTGGGACCCTATTTTAAGAGATGATGTCCTCCACCCAACTCTCAAAAAGCTGAAAGGGTCTTCAGTAGAGATGGATAGTCGAGCTGGGCTATCAGACGGTCACCTCTGTAGCTGTAGTGTCATTTTTCCTATGGTCCAATGTGTAAATTAAACAAAAAAGTGCACGTTTGTTATGATGTCCAAGATGGGGACCAGGATGTGGACATAATAAAAAATTAGGGAACATGATAGGAGACATTTCTACAATACATATAATCATTCTTATCTATTTAATACGATGACAACAGCTCTCCATACCTGCAGTCCACCACAAGGACCACCCTCTCTAATCCCTGAAAAATGAAATCATCCTCAGTGACGAAGAGAGGGGGCTAAGCGCCCCCCATGGTCTGAGAGCATTGACTCTTCTAAGAGTCCTAAGAGTCCTGCTCACACTGATGGGGTGCAGCTGTGGGACCCTATTTTCAGAGATGATGTCCTCCACCCAACTCTCAAAAAGCTGAAAGGGTCTTCAGTAGAGATGGATTGTCGAGCTGGGCTATCAGACGGTCACCTCTGTAGCTGTAGTGTCATTTTTCCTATGGTCCAATGTGTAAATTAAACAAAAAAGTGCACGTTTGTTATGATGTCCAAGATGGGGACCAGGATGTGGACATAATAAAAAATTAGGGAACATGATAGGAGACATTTCTACAATACATATAATCATTCTTATCTATCTAATACGATGATAACAGCTCTCCATACCTGCAGTCCACCACAAGGACCACCCTCTCTATTCCCTGAAAAGTGAAATCATCCTCAGTGACGAAGAGAGGGGGCTAAGCGCCCCCCATGGTCTCAAAACATTGACTCTTCTAAGAGTCCTAAGAGTCCTGCTCACACTGATGGGGTGCAGCTGTGGGACCCTATTTTCAGAGATGATGTCCTCCACCCAACTCTCAAAAAGCTGAAAGGGTCTTCAGTAGAGATGGATAGTCGAGCTGGGCTACCAGACGGTCACCTCTGTAGCTGTAGTGTCATTTTTCCTATGGTCCAATGTGTAAATTAAACAAAAAAGTGCACGTTTGTTATGATTTCCAAGATGGGGACCAGGATGTGGACATAATAAAAAAATAGGGAACATGATAGGAGACATTTCTACAATACATATAATCATTCTTATCTATCTAATACGATGACAACAGCTCTCCATACCTGCAGTCCACCACAAGGACCACCCTCTCTATTCCCTGAAAAGTGAAATCATCCTCAGTGACGAAGAGAGGGGGCTAAGCGCCCCCCATGGTCTCAAAACATTGACTCTTCTAAGAGTCCTAAGAGTCCTGCTCACACTGATGGGGTGCAGCTGTGGGACCCTATTTTCAGAGATGATGTCCTCCACCCAACTCTCAAAAAGCTGAAAGGGTCTTCAGTAGAGATGGATAGTCGAGCTGGGCTATCAGACGGTCACCTCTGTAGCTGTAGTGTCATTTTTCCTATGGTCCAATGTGTAAATTAAACAAAAAAGTGCACGTTTGTTATGATGTCCAAGATGGGGACCAGGATGTGGACATAATAAAAAATTAGGGAACATGATAGGAGACATTTCTACAATACATATAATCATTCTTATCTATCTAATACGATGACAACAGCTCTCCATACCTGCAGTCCACCACAAGGACCACCCTCTCTAATCCCTGAAAAATGAAATCATCCTCAGGGACGAAGAGAGGGGGCTAAGCGCCCCCCATGGTTTTAGAGCATTGACTCTTCTAAGAGTCCTAAGAGTCCTGCTTACACTGATGGGGTGCAGCTGTGGGACCCTATTTTAAGAGATGATGTCCTCCACCCAACTCTCAAAAAGCTGAAAGGGTCTTCAGTAGAGATGGATAGTCGAGCTGGGCTATCAGACGGTCACCTCTGTAGCTGTAGTGTCATTTTTCCTATGGTCCAATGTGTAAATTAAACAAAAAAGTGCACGTTTGTTATGATGTCCAAGATGGGGACCAGGATGTGGACATAATAAAAAATTAGGGAACATGATAGGAGACATTTCTACAATACATATAATCATTCTTATCTATCTAATACGATGACAACAGCTCTCCATACCTGCAGTCCACCACAAGGACCACCCTCTCTAATCCCTGAAAAATGAAATCATCCTCAGTGACGAAGAGAGGGGGCTAAGCGCCCCCATGGTCTCAGAGCATTAACTCTTCTAAGAGTCCTAAGAGTCCTGCTCACACTGATGGGGTGCAGCTGTGGGACCCTATTTTCAGAGATGATGTCCTCCACCCAACTCTCAAAAAGCTGAAAGGGTCTTCAGTAGAGATGGATAGTCGAGCTGGGCTATCAGACGGTCACCTCTGTAGCTGTAGTGTCATTTTTCCTATGGTCCAATGTGTAAATTAAACAAAAAAGTGCACGTTTGTTATGATGTCCAAGATGGGGACCAGGATGTGGACATAATAAAAAATTAGGGAACATGATAGGAGACATTTCTACAATACATATAATCATTCTTATCTATCTAATACGATGACAACAGCTCTCCATACCTGCAGTCCACCACAAGGACCACCCTCTCTAATCCCTGAAAAATGAAATCATCCTCAGGGACGAAGAGAGGGGGCTAAGCGCCCCCCATGGTTTTAGAGCATTGACTCTTCTAAGAGTCCTAAGAGTCCTGCTTACACTGATGGGGTGCAGCTGTGGGACCCTATTTTAAGAGATGATGTCCTCCACCCAACTCTCAAAAAGCTGAAAGGGTCTTCAGTAGAGATGGATAGTCGAGCTGGGCTATCAGACGGTCACCTCTGTAGCTGTAGTGTCATTTTTCCTATGGTCCAATGTGTAAATTAAACAAAAAAGTGCACGTTTGTTATGATGTCCAAGATGGGGACCAGGATGTGGACATAATAAAAAATTAGGGAACATGATAGGAGACATTTCTACAATACATATAATCATTCTTATCTATCTAATACGATCACAACAGCTCTCCATACCTGCAGTCCACCACAAGGACCAATCTCTCTAATCCCTGAAAAATGAAATCATCCTCAGTGACGAAGAGAGGGGGCTAAGCGCCCCCCATGGTCTCAAAACATTGACTCTTCTAAGAGTCCTAAGAGTCCTGCTCACACTGATGGGGTGCAGCTGTGGGACCCTATTTTCAGAGATGATGTCCTCCACCCAACTCTCAAAAAGCTGAAAGGGTCTTCAGTAGAGATGGATAGTCGAGCTGGGCTATCAGACGGTCACCTCTGTAGCTGTAGTGTCATTTTTCCTATGGTCCAATGTGTAAATTAAACAAAAAAGTGCACGTTTGTTATGATGTCCAAGATGGGGACCAGGATGTGGACATAATAAAAAATTAGGGAACATGATAGGAGACATTTCTACAATACATATAATCATTCTTATCTATCTAATACGATGACAACAGCTCTCCATACCTGCAGTCCACCACAAGGACCACCCTCTCTAATCCCTGAAAAATGAAATCATCCTCAGTGACGAAGAGAGGGGGCTAAGCGCCCCCATGGTCTCAGAGCATTGACTCTTCTAAGAGTCCTAAGAGTCCTGCTCACACTGATGGGGTGCAGCTGTGGGACCCTATTTTCA